>NC_051064.1:117847020-118119520 GCF_004664715.2 Peromyscus leucopus | reverse complement strand
TTAAGAGTGGCTTGGCAACTTTTTTTTTTTTTTTTTTTTTAATTTTGGTTTTTCGAGACAGAGTTTCTGGAACTCAATTTGTAGATCAGTCTGGCCTCAAATTCACATAGATCTGCCTGCCTCTGCCTCCCAAGTGCTGGGATTAAATGCATGTGCTACCATAACTAGTTGTCTTGGCAATTTTTAAAGGCCAAGATTTAGCTCAATGGTAGAACAATTGCCTAGCAAAGACAAGGTTTTGGGTTCAATCCCCAGAATCAATCAATCAATCAATCAAAAAGTTTCCAAAGTAAATAAAAGAAAGCTAATATGAGGGAAATTAAAGGGAATATTGGAGGGAGTTGAGACAGGGTCTCACTATAAATCTCAGGTTTGCCTTGGAACTCAACTAGTCACAAAGGCATCCTACTTCAGTTTCCCTAGTGAATTACAGGAGCAGTCACTGGCTCTGACATTCATTTCTAAACTGATTACAATCTACATTTGGCAGGTTTCTTCATGGTAGAAGATTCAGAGTTTTTTTTTTTTTTTTTTTCAGATTTCTTTGTAGCTTTCGCTTTCTAGCTCACTTGTGCAGGTGGCTTGAATCACGAGATGCTGTCTGCTCGATGCGGATTAAGGGTGCGCCAACATGCTAGAGTTTTATAGATATCTGTCTTTCTAGTACCTAGCAGAGTGTCTCTCATATAGTAATCCAGATTTTTTTTTTTTATGTGCATTGGTGGTTTTGCCTGTGTGTGCCTGTGTAAGAGTACTAGGCCCCCTGGAACTGTAGTTACAGACAGTTGTAAGCCACCATTCGGGTTCTGGGAAATAAACCCAGGTCCTCTGGAAGATCAGTCAGTGCTCTTAACCGCTGAGCTATCTCTCTAGCCCCTGTAATCCAAGATATATTGATATATTTTCTATGATCTAGGAATTTATTTAGGGTTGAAGTGCCCTCCTTGAATTGGATATTTGTACTTGTGGTGGTTTGAATAAGAATAGTCTCCAAAGGCTTGCATATTTAAATGTTTAGTCACCAGGGAGTGGTACTATTTGAGAAGGATTAAGAGGTCTGGCGTTAGCCAGGGCGGTGGTGGGTGGTGGTGGTGGTGGTGGTGGTGCACGCCTTTAATCCCAGCACTCGGGAGGCAGAGCAGGCGGATCTCTGTGAGTTCAGGCCAGCCTGGGCTACCAAGTGAGTTCCAGGAAAGGTGCAAAGCTACACAGAGAAACCCTGTCTCGAAAAACCAAAAAAAAAAAAAAAAAAAAAAAAAAAAGTCTGGCATTGTTGGATGAAGTGTGTCATTGGGAGTGGGCTTTGAGGTTTCAAAAACTCATGCCAGGCCCAGTCTTTCCTCTCTCCCTCTCCCCCCACCTCTAAGTACAGATCAGGATGTAGATCTCAGCTACTCCTCCAGCACCATGCTCCCCATCATGATGATAGTGGTCTAAGCCTCTGAAACTATAAGCAAGCCCCCAGTTAAATGCTTTCTCTTATAAAAGTTGGGGGGCGTTGGTGGCACGCTTTAATCCAGCACTCGGAGCAGAGCAGGCGAATCTCTGTGAGTTCGAGCACCTGGCTACAATGAGCTCCAGAAAGCGCAAAGCACACAGAGAAACCTGTCTCGAAAAACCAAAAAAAAAAAAAAAAAAAAAAAAAAAAAAGTTGCCTTGGTCATGGTGTCTTTTCACAGTAATAGAACAGTGACTGTGGTAGTTTGGATGTAATTGGCCCCCATAATCTCAAAGGGAATGGCACTATTAGGGGTGTGGCCTTGTGGAGCAGGTATGATGGTTTGTTTTTTTTTGTTTTGTTTTGTTTTTTTGTTTTTGTTTTTCAAGACAGGGTTTCTCTGTGTAGCTTTGCGCCTTTCCCGGAACTCACTTGGTAGTCCAGGCTGGCCTTGAACTCACAGAGATCCACCTGGCTCTGCCTCCCCGAGTGCTGGGATTAAAGGCGTGGGCGACCACCACCCGGTTGGTTTGGTTTTTTTTTTTGTTGTTGTTCTTCTGTTGGCTGCTTTATTAATTCACCACCCCTCCCCTTTAAGGCAAGATCATATATCCCATGCTGACCTCAACAGGTATGTAGTTGAATGTGACCTTGAGTTCCTCTTTATCTTTTAAGATTCATTCCATCCATCTATCTATCCATCCATCCATTCATCCATCTACCCATCATGTGTGCATGTGTGTGTGTGTGTGTGTGTGTGTGTGTGTGTGTGTGTCAGAGAGAGAGAGAGAGAGACAGAGAGAGAATGTGAGTGCATGCATGCCACAATGCATGTAAGAAAGATATAGGACTACTTTCTGGGGAGCCAGTTCTCTCCTCCCACCTTGTTTTGTTTTGTTTTTTTTTGTTTTTGTTTTTTTTTTGTTGGAGGAAGTGTGTCACTGGAGTTGGGCTTTGAGGTTTCATATATGCTCAAGCCACGCCCAGTGCCTCAGACCACTTCCTGTTGCCTGCAAGAAATAGGACTCTAGCACCATGTCTGCCTGCATACTGTTATGTCCCACCATGATGATAATGGACTCAACCTCTGAGCTGTAAGCGAGCCACTCCAATGAAATGTTTTCCTTTATAAGAGTTGCCATGGCCATAGTGTCTCTTCACAGCCACAGAAACCTTCAGTGACGGAGACAGTCCTGAAAATCACCCTTCCAAGATGAACTAAAATTTCATCTTCCCTAAAGGATACCATGACTGACTTAGGTGATTAGCATAACAGCTCTTCCTTCTCCTTCCCACAGTACTGCCAGCACTTTCCCCTTCTTTGAATAACTGCTGGTTGGCATTAAGTGAAGTCATCTGAGTCTGGAGCCAGACTGCTACTGATTCCATCAAAACTGCTACTGATTCCATCAAGACCTCTGTTTTTAAATTTACTTATTTATTCATTCATTTATTTATCATCATCATCATCATCATTACTGTGTATTTGTTTTATTCACATAGGAATATTACTATTGCTTAATTCCTACAGCCACTTTGAAGAGGAAATGATCATGATACTCACTAAAAAGTATAGTTATTCTTTAACATCACTGATCCCCCACTTGGAATATACATAAGCTTTTGAGAGGACAGAGCTTGGACTGGTGAGATAGCTCATCAGGTAAAAGCGCTTGCCACTAAGCTTAACAACTTGAGTTCTATCTCCAAGATCAATATGGTGAAAGGAAGGAAGAGACTCCTGCAAGTTGTCCTCTGACCTCCACATGAGTACCATGGCACTTACCCTCACCTCCTCCCACACACACAAAGGAAATGAATAAATGTTTTATAAGATTTAAAAAAGCAAGCAAGCAAGAAAGCAAGTGCAGATCTTGAGTAAGATGTCTCAACAGGTACAACACATGCTTTGAAAGCCTGATGTCCTGAGTTCTATCCTTGGAACCCACACAAAGAGGGAAGAACTAGTTGCCCTCTGGCTTCCATATGTACACCCCATCATAGATACATACACAATACTAATACTCATAATAACTATATCTTTAAGAGAGTACAGATCCTACTTCATTTGCTTCCATGTATAGTGATGAACACATAATGTGTTCTATATAAGCATTTACTGAGTGAAAAGTAATAATCACCAAATTAGTAAATGTTTTATAAGAACGAACTTTTTGTTTGTTTTCAAGATGGGGTCTCTCTGTGTAGTTCTGGCTGTCCTGAAACTCACTCTGTAAATCACGCTGGTCTCAAACTCAGACACCCACCTGTCTCTGCCTCCTGAGTGCTGGGATTAAAAGTGTGTGCAAGCCCAGCAAGAAAAGAACATTTTTACCAGTACTATATAATGAGACCTTGTCTCAAAAAGGCACAAAGAAATAGACAGAATATTTTGAGACAGGTACAAGGCTGGGAAGCCAAGATGCATTTGACTTATTTAAATAATATTTATAAAGAAGCCAGGCACTAAAACTTTACTATTCACAGAGGTACACAGCACATCCAGACAGGCACAGACGTCATATGATAGTTTCCTGTCTCTTTCTTTTCCAGCCCTTTGGCATCACTATATCACAGTTGTGCCACACCGCTTTGCTTTTCTACCTGACCTTTCCTGCCGCATTCCTTACACAGATGACTACCACTGCCACATTCAAAATGGCATCGTAGGGCTGGGATCACAGTTTGGTTGGTAGAATACTTGCCTAACATATACATAAACTGTGTATGAGATACATATATGCCTATAATGCCAGTATCCAAGAGGTAAAGGCAAGAGGATCTGGGTTCAAGGTCATCCTTTTGTACACAGCAACTTAAAGGCCAGCCTGTGCTGTGAGACCCTGTCTCAAACAAAACAGAACAAAACAGTCAAAACAAGTTCATTTCCACATTAAAGCTTGAGAAGCAAACGAGGTACGGCAGCGCACACCTGCAGTTCCGGCACTCGGCTGAGGCAGTAGGGCTTAAGTCTGAGGTCAGTGTGAGCTACTTGGTGAGACCAGTCTCAAAAAGGAGGCACTAACTCGGTGAGACCCAAAAAGGAGGCACTAACTTGGTGAGACCAGTCTCAAAAAGGAGGCACTAAGCCGGGCGGTGGTGGCCCACACCTTTAATCCCAGCACTCGGGAGACAGAGGCAGGAGGATCTCTGTGAGTTCGAGGCCAGCCTTGTCTACAGAGTGAGATCCAGGACAGGCAGGCACCAAAGCTACACAGAGAAACCCTGTCTCGAAAAACCAAAAAAAAATAAATAAATATTACACTTCTTCCTGATTCATTCTTCCCCTCCTTCCACCATTTCTCTTTGCTTTAGGGTTTGTTTTGTTTGTTGTTTGAGAAAAGGTCTTATGTAGCCCAGAGTGGCCTTGAACATACAGTATAGCTGAGGGTGACCTTGAACTCATGCTCCTTCTGTGCCACCACACCTAGCTTCCCAATGACTTCCCACTCCCACCTCAATCTTTTTTTTTTTTTAAAGATTTATTTATTTATTATGTATACATTGTTCTGTCTATACATATCCCCACAGGCCAGAAGAGGGCACCAGATCTCATTACAGATGGTTGTGAGCCACCATGTGGTTGCTGGGAATTGAACTCAGGACCTTTGGAAGAGCAAGCAGTGCTCTTAACCTCTGAGCCATCTCTCCAGCCCCTCCCACCTCAATCTTGCCAGCTAGCATTACTTATTTTACTCAGGATGGAAGTGTGTTCTTTTCTTTAAGACATTCTCACTATGTAGCCTGGCTGTCCTGGTTCTCACTATGTAGACCAGGCTGGCCTTGAACTCCCAGAGATCCGCCTACCTCTGCCTTCTAAGTGCTGGGATTAAAGGCGTACACCATTCCTGGCTTTGGGAGTGTGTTCTTAGGTAAGTGCTTAAAAATTTAGTGATGGCTCAATTTCCCTATTTTTAGTTTTACATTATATATTGACTAATATTGAGAAGAGAATTGGTATTTTATATTTACTTTTGGGGTGTGTGTGTGTATACACAGGTACACTAACTATTCTATGTATGCACAGACAGAGATCAGAGGTCAAAATAAGGTCTCCTATCAATCTCCACCTTATTTCTTTTGAAAGAGTTTTTATTGGGGCTGGGGAAATGGCCCAGTGGTTAAGACCAGTGGTTGCTCTTCTAGAGGATCCAGATTCAGTTCCCAGCATCACAATCTTCTATAACTACAGTTATAAGGAATCCAACACCCTCTTCTGCCCTCTGTGGACACTGCATACATGTGATAATTTATATATAAGCCGGCAAAACATACACACATGCTGGCAAAACACATATACATATAAAATAAATAAAAAATAAAATAAAAATTAAAACAAATAAATAATCCAAAGATATAGGGATGAACAAAACCCAGCCCTTTCCTTACTGAGCTTCTGGTTACTGGAAGCTTTACAGGACCTGATTGCAGTCCAAATTCCTCAACGTGTTACTCAAAGGTCTGAAAGAGCTGGGCATGGTGGCACGCACCTACAACCTCAGCCCTTGGGAGGTGGACTCAGAGGACAACAGTTCAAGGTTATTCTCAGGTCCACTGAAAGTTTAGGGCCAGCATTGACAATGTGAGATTCTGTCTCCAAAGACCAAAAACAAGAAACTAGTAAACAAACAAAAAAGTACAAAAGGTCTGAATGTTCTGGCTCAGCTTCTTATCTCCTATCACATCCACCCGCATTCTCTTTATTGTAGTTATATAACCTGCCACTCCTACACATGTTCAGAGTTCTCAAACTTTTACACTGTTCTTGAATAAGTATTTCTGAAACCTGTTTTTCTGAAATTCTACCAATCCTTAAAAACTCAGTTAAGAACTAAGAACATCTACAAACAAACCAGGAGTGGTGGCACATCCAGTCAGGATGTGGACGCAGGAGAATCTCTTTGAATGGTGTGCTAGAGCATGGTCACATATTATATCATTAAATTCCGTGAATTGGTTGAACCTTGGGGCACCAGCCTGAAATCTCAGCTACTCGGAAAGCTGAGGCAAGAGGACTGTAAATTCAATGAACAGAGTTATTTGAAGTCCATCCTAGACAACTTACTGAGATTGGGTCTCAAAATAAAAATAAGAGAGAAATGTTGGGGCTTTAGAGATACTCAGCACTTAAGAGCATGAGCTGCTTCTCCAAAGGTTCCAGGGTTCCCAACCCCATAGGACTGTCCATAACTCTAATCCCAGGGGCTCTGAGGCCGCTCTCTGGACTCTATGGGCACTGTATGCACACGATGCACAGACATACATTTAAGTAAGACACCCATACACAGTAAATCTCTTTTAAAAAGAGGGCTGGGGGATGCAGACTCGTGTGCAAGGTCCTAGTTTCAATCCCCAGTGCTTCCCTCCACACACATAATCTAAACTGCCTTTCCAAGCTGTGTATTATATCTATTCAGAGATGTAATTCCAACTATTTTTTTAAATCTTTCCCATCAAAGTTACCCTTTCTCTTCTCTACACACACACACATGCACGCACGCACGCATGCACGCACGCTCGCACACGCATACACACGTGTCTGTTCTGGAGCCTCTAATGAAGAACTTGCAGGCTCTGCCTTCTACTTCATGTTTTATATATACCTAGCTCTTTTTACTATGTCACAAGGTTCTCCAGGTCAGAGATCCTGTCAGTGGACAAGAATGTCCACTTCTTCATCAGGCTGCTTCACTTTTCCTTCTGCTGTGGACATTTCCAGTTTCCACCACACCTGGTCATCACCATGGTACATGGACAGATTGTGCCATACCTATGCCTATCCCAGAACAACTAGCACCACCCTCTAAGCTTTCTCCATCCATCAGCAGATGCAAAGACCCAGGGGAGGAATCTGAGGTTTTGTCCTAGAAGAAAAGGAGTACTTCCACCCAACCTCACCACACCAGGACAGGAATAAGAAACACACCTTTAAGGCTAGGAGACCTTGTTCGCTACAGTAATTAACCCAACCTAGACCAGTAGCCTGGTTCATTGTTAGTGTTCAGTAAATAATTACCAAATTTAATTAAAATTTAAAATTCTTATTCCAAGACAAGACCTTTCCTAGGCCCTATAAGCCTCCAGCAGGGGAAGGGACCAAGATCATCTGTTAGAGCTATTGCAGAAAAATTAAAACGTTTATGTAAAAATTAATTTTTACAGACAGAAATTTAGCCGGGTGGTGGTGGTGGTGGTGGTGGTGGTGGTGGTGGTGGTGCACACCTTTAATCCCAGCACTCGGGAGGCAGAAGCAGGCAGATCTTTGTGAGTTCAAGGCCAGCCTTGTCTACAAAGTGAGTTCCAGGAAAGGCGCAAAACTACACAGAAAAACCCTGTCTCGAAAAAAAAAAAAAAAAAAAAAAAAAAAAAAAAGAGAGAGAGAGAAATTTAACTTTAATAGTATTTTAACAATTATTTTATGTGTAAGTGTGTGTGCCAACATGTTATATGTGTGCACCATATGTATGCAGGAGCCTGTAGAGGTCAAAAGCAGGTGTTGAATCCCTGGAACTGGAATTAGAGACAACTGTGAACTTCCATGTGAGCACACCAAAGTCAGGTCTTCTACAGGAGCAGCAAGCTCTCTTAACCACTGAGTCACCTCTCCAGCCCAAGCTTTACTAATATTTAATCATGAATTAATAGTAGCACAGGGGAATATGTTCAAAAATGTTTTCCTAATGAGATACTGTGGTAGATGACTAATAGCCCCCAAGAGATATCCAAGCTCTAATCCCCAGAAACTATAAATGCTGTAAAGCAAGGGGAATGAATGCTACAGAGAGAATTAAAACTGCATGCCAAGCATGGTGGTGCTTGCCTATAATCTCATTATGCAAAAGGCAAAAGCAGCAAGATCATGACATTCAATACCAGCCTGGACTAAACATCAAGAAACTTTTTTCTCCAAGGAAAAAAAAAGTTGAAATTTGGGGGTGGTTAACATTCCTACTCAATTTACTTTAAAACAAGAAATGGGCTAGGAATATGATCTCAACAGTAGAGTTAGTTCTAGGTTCAATACCCAGTAGAAAGAAACAAGTGGAGGAGGTGAGAAGGGTTGCCCTAAATTAATGAGGTGGGTCCTTCTAAATACAGTTCTCAGAGAAGGAAAATACAAACACAAGAATCATTATCACAATGATATAATGTAGAGGGGGGAATATGATCAAAATATATTATATACATGTATGAAATTGTCAATTTTCATACAGGACTAAATAATGCTATTTTTAAGAGCAAAAAGAGAATGGTACAACATGAAAAGGGTTCAACCTGACACGCTATTTTTTATTTTAAAAAGTTTAAATTTTTTATGCTCTGCATATGGGTGTTTTGCCTACATCTAGGTCTGTGTACCACAAGTGTGCATGATGCCCACAGAAGCCAGAAGAGGGCATCAGATGCACTAGAACTGGAGTTATAATCATAAGCCTTCGTGATGGGAATTGGACTCTGGTCTTCTTCAAGAGCACCAAATGCTCTTAACTGCTGAGCCATCTCTCAAGACCCTATTTTAAATTCCAGCAGAACAAGTGGATCTCTGAATTCAGGGCCAACCTGGTCCACAAAAAAAGAAGCCAGGACTAAACAGAAACCCTGTGTCAAAAAAACAAAACAAAAAGCAAAGAAAAAAGGAGGAGGAGGAGGTAAAAGAGGGCACAGATCTCAAGTCTCAAAGAAACTATGACTCTAGACCTATAAAAAGGCAGTAATATCCTTGGGTAAAGCTTTACTACACAGTTCAAATGTGCTCTGGATATATCACATCATGGAAAACTGGTTATGCAAGGTCCTAGATATGAGTATTCATAAGGAAAACCGGCAGAGCCTCACATAGGTGATACTCAGCAGAGGTGGCTCAGTCTAGCTTCTTTCCTGTTTATCACCATGGGGGTGGGTGGTGTGTGCAAAGACTGACCTCAAATTCACAAACTTCCTCCCTTCACATCTCAAATACTGGGATTACAGATGTCTGCCACTACCCTCAACCCTCTCTGTCCAGGATTTGCCTATATGTACAAGTATGTGTGGGTATATTTGTGTATATATGAGCACATATGTGTTTGGGTGCCAGTGTATAAAAGTGTACATGGAGGCCAGAAGATAACCTCAGGTGTCAGCCACAGAAAAGCTATCCATTCCTTTGAGACAAAGTCTCTCACTAGAAGACAATGCCTCAAAAAAATAAGTGAACAAATAAGTAAATAAAATAATACCATAAAAACACAGGCACCAAAATAGGAAACTATACAGAAAAAGAAAACTTCAATCTAGCCTGTATGTATCATGTAAGTTTTTTGTGGTGCTGGCGATCAAACCACTGAGCTATTTAGTAGTACCCCCAGAACTACTATTTTTTTCATTGACAGAGCCAGACAAGGGAATAAAAGAGCTACAGAAACAGACTTGATGACCCTTTCCTCAAGGAATTCAGACAGGAACAATGCTGACACAGAACATTTGTTGTTGGACACTTAAGGACATGTCAAACACAAACAAAGGACGGGGGTCCATGCCTGTTACCCTAGTATTCAGGGGGTGGAGGAAGGAGGGTTTCAACTTTGTGGTGGTTTGAAAGAAAATGGCCTCCAAAGGAAGTGGCACTATTAGGAGGTGTGACCTTATGGAGTAAGTGTGGTCTTGTTGGAGGAAGTATGTCATTGTGGAGGTGAGCTTTGAGGTCTCATATATGCTCAATCCACATCCAGCGCCTCAGACCACTTCCTGTTGCCTGCAAGAAATAGGAATTTCAGGGCTGGAGAGATGGCTCAGAGGTTAAGAGCACTGGCTGTTTCTTCCAGAGGTCCTGAGTTCAATTCCCAGCAACCACATGGTGGCTCACAACCATCTGTAATGAGATCTGGTGCCCTCTTCTGGCCTGAAGGGATACATGCAAGCAGAACACTGTATACATAATAAATAAATAAATATTAAAAAAAAAAAAAACAAAAAAAAAACAGGACTTTCAGCTACTTCTCCAGCACCATGTCTGCCTGAATGCTGCCATGCCCCACCATGATGATAACGGACTGAACCTCTGAACTATTAGTGAGCTGTCTCATTAAATGCTCTCCTTTTGGGCGTGGTGCGCACTTTATCAGCACTCGGAGCAGAGCAGCGGATCTCTGTGAGTTCGAGGCAGTGGCTACAGTGAGCTCCAAAAGCGCAAGCTACACAGAGAAACCCTGTCTCAAAAAACCAAAAAAAAAAAATAAAAAAATAAAAAAATAAATGCTCTCCTTTATAAGAGTTGCTGTGGTCATGGTGTCTTTTCACAGCAGTAGGAACCCTAAATAAGACAGAAGTTGGAACAAGGGACTGGGTAGACCATGTTTTTGATTGGAGAAATATGGACTTTGGAAGTTCGAGTTAGGAAAGCAGTGGAATGCTTTAAGCATTTTAATTGGTCATACTAGTAGGAACATGGGAAACAGTGGTGCAAAGAGTGATTTGAACTGGGGTGGGAGGGCACTGGCTCAAGAGATTTCAGAGGAGAAGAATATTAATATGTGGCCTAGAGACCAGTCTTGTGATATTTTGGTGAAGAATGTGGCTGCTTTTTTGCCCTCACCCAAAAAGTCTGCCTGAAGCTAAAGTGAAGAGTTTTGGATTAAAGAGGAAATCTCAAAACAGCCTAGTAGAGTACTCTGTCATGTGGTTATTAGTGGTAACTCTGACAAAGATTTATAATGAAGAAGAGCAAGCTGAGCCAATAAAAATACAAAATGTAGGTGGCATATGCCTTTAATCCCAGCACTCCGGAGGCAGAGGCAGGTGGAATCTCTATGAGTTCCAGGCCAGCCTGGTCTACAAATTGAGTTCCAGGAAGCCAGAGCTATTAAATAGAGAAAACTTGTCTCAAAAAAAAAAAAAAAAAAAGTACAGATTGAGAAATGGGACACCAGAAAGTAGACCAGAGCTAATAAATCCTGTGTTCAAGAGATAAACAGATGAAGAAATGGGATAGAGGGAGTGGTAACCTCAGGGCAAGATTCCACCCAGCTAAGTTTCCAACTTGTGAAAAGGAATTAAAGAAAAGCTTAGAGCTGAGTGTAGTGGTGCACACCTTTAATTCCAGTGCTCAGAAGGCAGAGGCTGGTGGATCTCTGAGTTTGAGGCCAGACTAGTCTAACTATCGAAAACAAGAAAGTTGAAGATGTAATTGAATGACAGGGCCATGTTCCAACCCCAATAAGCAGCAGAACTTCGAAGCTTTGGCCACATGGTTCTAAAGTTAAGGATAGAAGAAAGGGGCTATGGAATTTGGCCCCACGACTAAGGAAAGCCACTGAGGCCAGGCATGTGTCGGGGTGTCCCTGAATGAAGGCTTAGAGAGGCCATTGTGTGAAACTGTGAAGTTGAAGCTTGGATTGCCTTGGAGATCCCAAGATGTTAGAGATGCCAGAGCCTTAGGATACCTGCCAAGGAAAGCTGCTAAGGGGGAGTGGAACCAGTCCAAGAGAAAAAAGTGTGTTGCAGTCAACAAAGCTGAAAGGAGTTGGAGATCTGAAGAGTGCTTTGACATCAAACACAGAGATGCAGAGTTTGGAGTTTGCTCAGCTGGTTTTCTGTCTTGCTTTAGTCCAGTATTTCCTCACTATACTCCCTTCCCTATGTTTTGGAATGGTAATGTATATCCTGTGCCATTATATGTTGGAAGTATGTGATCTGTTTTTTTATTTTGATTTTACAGGGGATTAGAGTTAAGAGATTGCATGAATCTCAGAGACTTTGAATTTTAGACTTTTAAGTAAGTTTGAGAATGTTACAGACTATAGGGACATTTGAAATTAGACTGAATGCATTTTTTGCATTATGATATGGCTACAAGCCTTTGGGGGCCAGGGAGTGGAATGTGGTAGTTTGAAAGAAAATGGACCCCAAAGGGAGTAGCACTATTAGGAGGTGTGGCCTTGTTGGAATAGGTGTGGTCTTGTTGGAGAAGTGTGTCACCGTGGAGGTCTCCTATATGATCAAGCCATGCTCAGTCAGACAGTCTATTTCTGGTTGCCTGCATATCGACCTTTCCAGCACCACGTCTGCCTGCATGTTGCCATGTCCCACCATGATGATAATGGACTGAACCTCTGAACTGTAAACCACCCCAATTAAATGTTTTCTCTGTAAGAGTTGCCATGGTCATGGTGTCTCTTCACAGCAATAGAAACCCTAAGACAAACTTCAAGCCCAGCATAGGCTACATAGCAAGACCCTGACTCAAAAAAAAAAAAAAAAAAAAGGAGGTGTCAAGTCAAACACAAACTTCATATAGATTACTTCATTTAACTCTTAAAAAAAAACATTGGTAGGGCTGGAGAGATGGCTCAGAGTTTCAGAGGTCCTGAATTCAATTCCCAGCAACCACATGGTGGCTCACAACTATTTGTAATGAGATCTGGCGCCCTCTTCCTGCAGGCATACATGTAGGCAGAACACTGTATACATAATAAATAAATAAATCTTAAAAAAAAAAATGGTAGTAGGCACTAAATGTTATTATTTCCATTTTATAGGCAAGGAAACTGAAAACAGATTAGGTGTCTTGCACAAAGGCACACAACTAGTAAATGGCAGAGTTGTTTGTTGGGTACATTTTGGGGGGTTAGTTTTTGTTTTACTGTTTGTACATATATATATTAGGCACAATTTTTCAGGGGGATAAAAGGAATTGAATTACAGAAACAAACAGTCACTTCTTCAAGTAATTCACAGGCTAGGATAATAATGCCAAACATTCTGGCCAGTTTAGGACATAGCCTAGGCTAGCTTTGAACCACTATGTGGCTGAGAATGATCCTGAACACCTAATTCTATCTCCACTGCCTGCTGGCTGATCCACTCTACCATATACCTGGTTTATGCTATGTTGGGGAATCTGCATATGGAAACCAATACCACAGCCATCTGCATTCTAGACAAGTGTAGTACCAACTAAGCTATACCCACAGCCTACCTCAAATTCTTTTTTTTAAATATTTATTTATTATGTAAACAGTGTTCTGTATTTGCCCAGAAGAGGGCACCAGATGTCATTACAGGTGGTTGTGAGCCACCATGTGGGTGCTGGGAATTGAACTCAGGACTTGAGGAAGAACAGTCAATGCTCTTAACTGCTGAGCCATCTCTCCAGCCCCTCTTTTTTGTTCTTAACTTATATTTGTTTAATGATGGGAGGGGGCACGTAGAAGTCAGAGGACAATTACTGAGGTCTGTTCTCTGCTTCTACAATGTATGTGTGTTCCACAGATAGAACTCAGGTCAGTAGGTTAGGCAGCAAGCACCTTTATCCACTGAGACATCCTGTCAGCCTTCTTCCTCAAACTCTCTTTTGTAAAGTTGTGAGGTTTTGTTTTTTGGTTGTTTTCCCTCCCCTACCTTGGGGGCAGGGGTCAAGACAAGATTTCTCTGTGTAGCCCTGGCTATCTTGGAACTCACTATGTAAACCAGGCTGGCCTCCAACTCAAGGATTCCCCATCTCTGCCTCCAAAATGTTGGGATTAAAGGCAAGCACTATCACGTCTGGCCTAAATTTACTTATTTCTACTTTATGTGTATATGAATGTTTGTTTTGTCTGTGTGTATGTCTGTGTACAATGCCTGAGAAAGCCAAAAAAGAAAGTTGAGGCCGGGCAGTGGTGGCGCATGCCTTTAATCCCAGCACTAGGGAGGCAGAGGCAGACGGATCTCTGTGAGTTCGAGGCCTGCCTGGTCTACAGAGTGAGATCCAGGACAGGCACCAAAGCTACAAAGAGAAACTCTGTCTTGAAAAACAAAAAACAAAAAAAAAAAAAACCCTGAAGTTAGAGACAGTTATGTGCCATCATGTGGGTGCTGAGAACCAAACCCAGTTCCTCAGCAAGAATAACAAGTGATTTTAACCAACAAGTGACCCTTCAGTGCCCCCCTCAAATTGTTTATGTACATTTTTTCACTTAATCCTACCATCGACCTAGTATAATAAACAGTACTATTATGGCTCCCTACTTGAGATCAGAAAATGGAGACTACAGAGGCAACATTATTTGTAGAGGTCCTGAACCTCTCCTTTGAATTCCAGATTTGTTTATCCACCTCCAATTTTGTATCTACTGATCTCGCACTCCCAAAACCTATTCACCACAAGATATTCCCCAGTGCTGCTACTGGGGATGTGATGCAATTTTTCCAGTTATTCAAGTAAAACCCCTAAGAGTCAGCCCTGACACCTCCATCCCTTGCATTAATATCCCACACCCAAATTCATTGGGAAATCTTAGTCCTTATTTCAAAGTACCGAGATAATCCAACTACATCCCAGGACTTCTTGCTACCCTACTACCCTCCTCATTTTGTTCTTTGGTTGGTTGGTTTGTGATGGCATCTCACTCTGTAGTCCAGGCTGTAATGGAACTCACTAAGTAGCCCAGACTGGCCTCAAACTCACTATGTAGCTAAGGGTGGCATTGAACTCCTAATCTCCCCACTTCTGTTCCCAAATGCAGTGTTTACAGGACTGCACCACAATGTCTGGCTTGTCTTCTGAGACAGGGTCCTACTATGTAGCCCAGGCTGGCCTTGAACTTCCAGTGATCTTCCTTCCCTGCTTCCCGAGTACTGTGATTACAGGTGTTCCTGACCATGCCCAGCCTCTTTTCAAAAATGTTCAAGAGGCTGAGGCAAGAGTACCTTGAGAATTTAGCCCAACTACCCAAATAGTGAGTCCAAAGCCAGCCTAGACTATGTACTAAGACCTTGTTCCAAAAAATCAAAAAAGACCAACAAGATGGCTCAGCTGCTAAGAGGCACTTACCACCAAGCCTCACAACCTGAATTTGTCCCTAGCACCCCCACAGTAGAAGGAGAGAACCCATTCCCAAAAGTCCCAGTTGTCTATCTGTCTGTCTGTCTTCTCTCTCTCTCATGACCACACACACACGCATGCATGCACACACACACTAGACTAGTTGGGTTTTGTCAACTTGACATAAACCTTGACTTATCTAGAAAGAGGAAAGTCTTTTTCCCAAGATAAGTTTTCTCTGTGTAGTTTTGGTGCCTGTCTTGGATCTCACTCTGTAGACCAGGCTGGCCTCGAACTCACAGAGATCAACCTGGCTCTGCCTCCCTAGTGCTGGGATTAAAGGCGTGTGCCACCACTGCCCAGCAAGAGGAAATTTTAATTGAGAAAATACCTCCATAAGATTGGCCTATAGGCAAGAATGGAGATATTTTCTTGGTTAATGGTTGATGTGGGAGGACTCAACCCATTGTGGATGGTACCACCTTGGGCAGATGGTCCTGGGTGTTGTAAGAAAGCAGGCTGAGCAAGCCATGAGGAACAAGCCAGTAAACAGCAACCTCCTTGGCCTCTTCTTCAGTTCCTGCTTGCAGGTTCCTGCCCTGACTTCCCTCAATGATGTATTGTGACATGACAATTGTAAAATGAAATAAACCCTTTCCTTCCTACAATTCGTTGGTCGTGGTGTTTCAGTATAGCAATAGAAACTCTAACACACACACACACACACTTAATAAATAACAAAAAATATAATTTAAAAAATTTTAAAGAGCCAAAGACATACCTGAAATCTTAACACTTGAAAGGGTGAGGCAGGAGGACTGCTATGAGTTCCAGGTCAGCCTGAGCCACAGGCCCAGTTGCTGATAACTCTTTAGGAGCTCTCATCTCTGAAGACTCTTTCACCTAGATACTAGGATTACAATGATAAAATCCAAGCAGTCTCCTTTAACCCACCCTGGAACACATGCCCAGACATGTGCACCCATGTACACACGTGTACACACACACACACACACACACACACACACTCTAATACATCTTCAAACCTCACCATTTAAGAGTCAGTATTTAATGTACTATGACTTACTACTACTGATGTATTCCCAATCCTTCCTTTGACAATGAAACCAAAGTCCAGAGATTGGATAATATGCCCTAGGTAACAGTTAGCTGTGTTAAATACATTAGGGAGAAAGAATAAAGAACGGAAGATAATCAGAAAAAACATCAGATTTGTCTAAGGGATTTCTGATTCATGTCTAAAATCAATATTGAGTCATCAAAAACTCTTTAAGGAATAAACTATGGTAACTGGGGATATAACAAGAGGCTCTACATTCCATCCCCAGCACAAGAAAAGGAAGAGTGGGTAAGACTACTCAGCTATATATCAGGAAGAGTGAAAACCGAGGACAAGGAGGGAAAATAATGTTCATGCCAGATAAAAGTGAAGGTTGGAGTATAACAAAAGGAACAGATGCACGTTTCCAAGATTCAGGGTCAAGCCAAGGAACGAAGGAATACTGAAGATGCCTGGGATTTTTCAGGTTGGCTAACTGGAACGATGGCTATTTTGATAACAACAATCCTCAAGGCACTAGCTGATACTAATCTTTCTTAGTCTTTCCCCACCCTGCCCGCTTCCTTCTCCTCTGTGCTAGTGTTTGAACCCTAGGCAAGCATTCTGCCTCTGAGCTACACTTCAGCATCATCTATTTCTTTTCTTTTTGTTGTTGCTTTTGTTCTTTTGGTTTTTTCGAGACAGGGTTTCCCTGTGTAGCCCTAGCCATCCTGGAACTTGCTGTGTAGATCAGACTGGCCTTGAACTCCTAGAGATCCTCCTGCCTTTGCCTCCTGAGTACTGGGATTAAAGGCGTGCACCACCACCACCACCACCACCACCACCACCACCACCACCACCACCACCACCACCACCACCGCTCTCATCTATTTCTTACAAGCACAGTTTGCTTCCTTAAAGGGACTGGGAGAAAATGGGTTCCTGCTTCCTTTCACTCAACAATAGATAATCTGTTCCACAGCTGACCTAGGCAGTTCCAAGTAAATACTTGAATAAGTGGAAATCACATTCTCCAATATAACAAATACAATTTTGTATTTATTTTGCTGCAAAGCTGAACTTGTATTCTTGATCATTCTGCCTCTATCTTGAATACAGGCATATACCACCATGCCCAGCTGCAGCTGAAGAAGCTTTGAACAAACACTAGCAGTCAGGGACTGGGGACATAATACTTCAGTGAGGTCCTACTTTCAATTAACAGCACCAAAAACAGAACAACAAAAAACTCGTAGTAGATCAGTCTGAGTATAGTGAGATCATACCTGTAATTAAGAACTCAGTGGAAAGCTGGGGCAGGAGGATTGCAAATTTGAGGCTAGCCTGGCTACATATCAAGATCCTGTCTCAAAAACAGAGGTAGGGTGCAACAAGGTATAAGCGGGTAAGGGTGCTTACAACAAACACTGATGACCTGAGATGAATCACCGCAACCCTCATGTGAAAGGAGAGTCAACTCCTGCAAGTTGTCCTGTCACCTCCACACATGTGCATGTCACATGGGCACTCACATACATATAAATCCATACACAAAGTTAATAAATGTAAAAAAACTTTTAAAAAGAAGGGATGGGATATAGATTATTTATACCTATAGATATGCATGCATGAAACCCGGGATTCTATGCCCAGTACTGCAGAAAACTGGGAATGATGACCTGAGTTCAACCTCTGGAACCCATGAAAACATCGAAGAAGAAAACTGTTTCTACAAAGTTGTCCTCTGATCTCCATACATGAACATATATACACCCCAACAGCACCCCCCACATACATCATATAAATACACAGTAGTAGTCAAAATTAATAAAAAGAAAAGGTAAGTGGTATAGCCAGGTGGTGGTGGTGCATGTCTTTGATCCCAGCACTTGGAAGGCAGAGGCAGGAAGATATCTGAGTTTGAGGCCAGCATGGTCTACAGATTGAGTTCTAGGACAGCCAGGACTACACAGAGAAACCCTGTCTCAAAAAAACCAAAACATAAAAATAAAAAAATTAAGTGGTAGAATGTGTATGAGGATTCCAAGAGAAATATTAAATTCCTCATAGCATGAAGAATAACAAAGAGACATGAGAACAAATGCTGGCCAGGTCCTTAGAAAGGCCACTGGGGAATGGAAATTAGCAGGATGTGGAATTGGGTTACAGATCCTGAGCACAAGACTTCCTGGCATAAACAACTCTATTCAACAAGAAGCCCAAACTATCAATTCCTCCAAGCTCCACAAAGTACTTCATTGTTTATTTAACTGATAACTTAGAACAACTGCTATTAAAACCCACCAATCTTAACTATACCTATATATAAAAATATACATACAAACAAAATGTATACACCCACCAACCCAATGCCTTACCCAGTCCACTCATTTTCATTTGTTTATGTATTTACCCACCCATTGCTGGGATGATAAGTGTGTGCCACCACATCCTGCTATTCTTTTCCTTCTAAATGGAAATCTTTGTAGGGAGGGAAGATGATAAAAGGAAAAACTGTAGTAAGGAGGTTAGGGTCAAGAAAAGAAGAAAGGAAACAAAACAACTCCAATAGCTCAGCGCACCCTCTCTGCTGGACATGCAGCAGCTCGGGCAGAGATGAACAGGTATGCCAGGGCATCAGATGCCTGCCCTCCAGTAGGTCTTCTAGAGCCTTCTTTCCCATACAGACTTTCCAAATCACTAACTCAGTCATTTATTCCCTCCTTCCCTTCTTTCATAGGAAGTTTCTTTTTGTTTGTTTAATTTTGTTTTGTTTTTGAAGTCAAGGTCTCACTATGCAGCCCTGGCTATCCTGGAACTGTGTAGACCAGGTTGTCTTAGAACTCAGAGATCCACCTGCCACTGCCTCTGCTGGGATCAAAGGTGTGCACCACTATTCCCAGCTCAGGAAAACCTTTCTTTAGGGGCTAAAGAGATGGCTTAGTGATTAAGAAAACTGGCTGCTCTTGAAGAAAATCTGGGTTCAATTCTAAATTCATACCGTAACTCCAGTTCCACAACTTCTTCTGACTTACACAGGCACTGGCATACATACCTGGAGGCAAAAGACTTCATGCCTGTAATTCTAGCACTTGGATGGTACAGCATGAGGATCAGGAGTTCAAGGTCAGTTTCAGCCATATAATGAGTTCAAGGCCAGCCGGCTCTACAGAGACCCTATCAGTGTGGGGGAAGGGAGGAAATTTCTTACATAAGCTGTTTGTGGTGCCACACACTTGTAACTCCAGGTCCTGAGGGTCAATAGGATCTTGAGGCCAGCCTGAGCACTTCTGACATTACAAGCATCTTATAAATAAATCCTACTTAAATATACATTAAATTATATTGCCTGTGCAATTTCATTTGGAAGCACACTTACCTCACTAATATATCAAGACGATTAAAGTGAGAAATATTCAGATATTTATTACTAAAAAGGATGTTCAGCCTTTTAAAAAGAGACTATTTATTTTTATTTCAGGTGTATAACTATTTTGTCTGTGTATATGCACTCACACCACATGTATGCCTGGTAACTACAAAGGCCAGAGGAGGGTGTTAGAGCCTCTGGAACTGGAGTTTACTAATAGCTGTGGGCTAGGAATGGAACCCCTATCCTCTGCAAGAGCAGCCGGTGCTCTTAATTGCTGAGCTACTTCCAGCCAGTAAAATAAAATCTTTAAAAAAAATTTTTTAATTACATTTATTTCACGAATGCATGTGTGCATGTATGTATGTGTGTGTGGAGAGGGAGAGGAAAGAGAGACAGGTACTACATCTTAAGTATGGAAAGAGGTCAGTGAAAGTCTAGCTAAAAATTGAGTCAATATTGTATTTTCTTCTTCTGCCATGTGGGACCCAGGGGCCAAACTTAGGTCATCAGGCTTGGGTCTGGCACCTTTACCCACCGAGTCATCTGGCTTCCCAAATGTAAAAACAATTCTCAACAGCAAACTATGTCTCTTAAGTGAGTACTCATAGTTTAAGGTGGATAGTTTTATGCCATTATTTTGCTGTTATTTTTATTCGATGATTTAATTACAACTCTTTATAAAGCAATTAAGAAAATTAAATAACTACATAGAGACCAGTCTTTTATCTCTGACAAATTACTAATCACAGTAGGAAACAGTTATTCTAATGAGCTAGTATTAATGTTCTGTGAGAGTAAAGCAACTTGACAGAAGATGTTGCCTTATTAAATAAATACTTGTTCATTACAGGAAATTAAGTTGTAATGGGGAGAAGAAGACCTAGAGTCTAGCTAAACCCCAGCAAGATGGACTCCTCAAGATAAAGTACAACTGGAGCAAGCCTCCAATAATGCCTCTTACCGATCCTGGGGAGACGGAAAATCCATTACCTGAGGATGTTGGGGTGGGAGAGTCTATTCATGAGCTGCATCTCTTTCAGCAGGTTTGCTCGGTTACTGCTCAGCGTGTTCATCTTGAGAGCCATCACCTGACCAGAAGCTCTGTGTCGCACCTAGAAAGTTAGAGTAAGAATGTCAAGAGTCTCTACATGTGGAACACACCAGGATGTTTTAGTACCAGTTTAGATGAAATAAATATTGCATTCTGGATGCTGATGCAGAAATGTGAATACATGGCCAGCTTGAGCTATGTGAGATATTGTCTCAAAAAAATTACATTTGTCTCACTCCACTAATGAAGATGAATTTATTTCATCTAAGACCAAAATTGTTCCACACTGAGCTGGTCAGAAATACAATATCAGTCATATCATTTGTTTTCTTATTATGTTTTTTTGGGGGGGAGGGGAGAATTGGGACACAGGTCCAGGTTGGCCCTAAACTTCTCATATAACTGAGGATGGACTGAACACCTTAACCACCTGCCTCCACCTCTAGGTGGGATTACAGGCACCGGCCATCACACCCAGTAAGGATCTGATTAGGCAGAGCCCTGCTATGTATCTCTGAATGGCCAGGAACTCACTCTGTAGCTTGCCTAACTGTAGCTGCACACAACCTCCTGACTCAGCCTGCAAGTGCTGGGATTATAGGCAGGAGCCACCACACCTGGATAATGAGTCCTTTTTTTAGGTTACTTCCTTAAGGCCAACATTAGTGACTTACAATACTAGAAGGAAATAGTCCATTCTGTATACTTTTATGTGTGGAGGGAGGGAAGAAATATGAGTAAACCTTACATAACAATGAGCTATAAAACTGTCTTTATAAGACACTTTATAAGGCATGAAAATGATATACTTTCAGCTTACACTAAGCACCATAAAAAATGTATCTTTAAGGGAAAAAAACAGGGCTGGGCATGGCTCAAGGGTAGAGTATTGCACTCATCATTCACAAAGCCCTATGTTTAACCCTAGTGCATTGGACACATGAGCATCCATGCACACACACACACACACACACACACACACACACACACACACACATATATACCGTAGGGGTCAGAGAGAGAGAAGTTAAACATAAAAAGAGGTCAGTGAATCTTTTAGAGCATATGTTATAGTAACACAACCCAGAACACTTGATAATAATGTAAATACTAAAGTTGGACACAATAAACACAGGTCATACCACTCACAATATTATCCATACACACAATGGAAAGTCTATTCCTAGGAGCAGATGCCCACTACAGAATTTATTTCATTTTACTCATGGAAATTATTTCCTCATTTCAAAGCATACACTTCAGAGGTTTTATTTAAAAAATTGTCATACTAGACCAGGAGTGGTAGTGCACACCTTTAGTCCCAGCACTAGGGAGGCCGAGGTAGAGTTCAGTTCTAAGGTTCTATGTTAGGTGGCTCACAACCATCAGGGGCATCTGATGCCTCTGGCCTCCATGAGCACCTGCACTCACATGTACATACCCATACACAGACACAGATGCACATAAGTTAAAACAAAATCTAAAAAAAAAAAAAAAAAGAATAAATTAATTCTGGGCCAATGTGGTGGCTCAGTGGGTAAAGATGCTTAATGCCAAAGTTGATCTGAATTCGATTCCTAGGACCCGCACAGAGGAGGGAAAGCACACGTTCCCACAAGTTGTACACACACACACACACAATCAATAAATGTAAATTTTTAATTTTAATTTCAGAACTGGTACAGCAAGGACTTATTGTCGTTCTGTGAACTTCAGGAGTATTACTTTACATCTCCTTTAGTCTTCACCCTCTAAAGGCTCAATGGAATAACAATAACTGCTTCACTTATCCGTTAATATAGGACACAGCACAGCTTATCTTGTACTTAAAGCAATGATGGTTCACAGTGGCCACAGCAGAAGAGAAGAGCTGGAAAGCTACAGAAGCCATAGTCAACAAACGGAGGCAAAACGCTGGCAGACTTTGCCCTCATCTAGATCCTCCTAGAGATTTGGAAGGCAGCTCTCTTCTCAGTGCATCACTGAGCCTGTTGTCATGTATCCCGTGATTGATGAAAGGGAAGTGGCTTCCCTTTCTAGATCCTGTGTGGATAAGTTAAAAGAGATCTTTATATACAAAGATCTCACTGGCAGTATTTTTCCAGCACTATTTGCAGAAAGCATCTGTGTTTTCGTGGGGCTTTCCATCTACTGCCACGTTCCCCTCCCACCATCTGAAAACTGTTACTCCTGAGATTTGTGCTATCGTTTTGTTTGTTTGTTTTTCTTTTCTTTCTTTCTTTCTTTTTTTTTTTTTCTCTCTCTTTTTGGTTTTTCAAGACAGGTTTCTCTGTGTAGTTTTGGTGCCTGTCCTGGATCTCACTCTGTAGACCAGGCTGGCCTCGAACTCACAGAGATCCGCCTGGCTCTGCCTCCCAAGTGCTGGGATTATAGACATATGCCACCAAGTATCATGTGTTCTTTCTACATTATATATATAATGTTCTTCTCATTAACTTCAGCAGCAAGTAGGTTAGTGATTGCTTGGGTCTGAGGGGAAAGGAGAAGTACAGGACATGGAGACTATTTAAATTAATCTAATCTCAGGGGTGGGGCTGGGAGGAGAGGAGGAAGAGGAAACTGTGGCCAGTGTGTAAAATAAATAAAATTTTTTAAATTAAAAAAATAAAAGGAAAAAAATAAATAAAAATAAAATGTAAAATTAGATACTGGTGATGGCTACGCAACCAACAACCAAGTGAACATTGTCAACATCTTTTTTTGGAGGCATGGTTTCTTGGTGTAACAGTTTGGCTGTCCCGGAACTCACTTTGTAGACCAGGCTAGCCTCAAACTCACTGACAAGCAAATAAAGTGACAGTTAGGTACTGCTGAGATGGCTTAGCAACTAAAGGCACTTGCCACCAAGCTGACATCTAAGTTTGTTCCTTCAGACCCTCATGGTGGAAGGAGAGCAATGGCTTTCTTGAATTGTCCTCTGACTTCCACATGTGCACCATGTATGGACAGAGTGCATACCCCAACACACACACTACTTGTTGATATGACTACCTTGTTAGGACCACCTTGCAATCACGCCTTTGTTTCAGGGGGTCATTATGACCAACTTATGTTCTGCTCCTGAACCCTGCCTATTTTGCCAGCCAAATCCCCCATTTGGAAACCCCCTACCCCTGAGCTATAAAAACCTTTTTTTCCTCATACCCAATGTTGACCTCTGGAACCCCACCTTAGGGGGAGGCAGCCCGTGTTACACAAATAAAAAAGCCTGCTTTAATTAATTGCTTGTTTTAATTAATTTGGCCATGATGACTTTGGTTGGTGGCCTTTCTCCTTGCATCTTTGGGATTAACATTAACTTCAAACTTGTTATGTAGTTGAGACTGGCAATCAACTCCTCTTGCCTCCAGTTCACAACACAGGTAATAGAATTACAACAGATTTGTGTGATATTGAGACTCACACAGAGTACTGAGTACTGAGCTACATCTCAAGGCTGTTTTTTTTCCTTTCCTTCTTTTTGTTTTTTGTTTGTTTTTGTTTTTTTGAGACAGGGTTTCTCTGTATAGTTTTGGTGCCTGTCCTGGATCTTGCTCTGTCGACCAGGCTGGCCTCGAACTCACAGAGATCCGCATGCCTCTACCTCCCAAGTGCTGGGATTAAACGCGTGTGCTACCACGGCCTGGCCAGCCTGCTTTCTTATACAACTCAGGAACACCTGCCTCAGGGTGGCATCCCCAGTGGGCTAGGCCCTCCCACATCAGTCATTAATCAAGAAAATGCCCCACAGACTTTCCTAAAAGCCAATCTGATGGAGCATTTTCTCAATTGAGGTTCCTTCTTCCCAAATGACTCTAGCTTGTGTCAAGTTGACAAAAAACAACCTAGCCAGTGTAGAAAAAGACCATTTCTAAGGTTCAGAACCCTAAAAAGCATTGGACTGTTACCATCTTCTTCTCTGGCTTTTCAATAACTGATTCACTTGTGTGTGATGGGTTTGTGTGGTGTATGTATGTGTACATTTTCATGAGTACATACATCCGTATGTGGAGGCAGGACACATGTCAGGTGTCTTCTTCAATCTACCTTATATTTTAAGATAGGATTCCCCCTGAGCCTGAAGCACATCAATGGCCAGGCTGGCTAGCTAGAAAGATTCCAGGGATCAGTCCACTTCCACCTTCCAACTGCTACAATTAGAGACACGTGCAACTTCACCCAGCTTTCTACACTGATGCTGGGGATCCAAACTCAGGCCCCCAGGACTGCACAGCAGGCACTTTACTAACGAAGCCATCTTCCCATAACCATCTTTTCTTCCAGACGTCGAGGATGGCCTTAAACTTGCTACACAGGAGAACATGATCATTGAGCCCCGATCCTTCTGCTTCTACCTCCCAAGTGCTGGGATTACAGGCATAAGCCACCAAAGGGACAAGGTACAAACGAAGAAGTATGTTCCTTTCCCTCTTTATTCCCCTTTTGAAAGTCCCTGCGATGTAGCTTCAGTCCTGTATTAGTTACTCATCTTGCTGCTAAGACCAAATACGTAACAAGAACCAATTTTAGGGAGGAGGAATTTATTTTTGTCTAATAGTTCAAGAGTACAGTCCATCATGGTGGCAACATCATGTGCAAGAAGGCAGCCAGTCCCATGACATCTGCAGTCAGCAGGTAGAGATGGATGGAAGTTCTGGTTGAGTTCACTTTCCCCTTTTTATTCAGCCCATGGGATGGTGCTGCCCACATTTCAAAATGAACCTTCCCTCCTCAGCTAAACTACTCAGGAAATACCTTAAGGACACTCATAGGTTTACATTTCTAGCTGATTCTAAATCCTGTCAAGTTGATCACAAAGGTCAACCATCACAGGCCAGTAAGATGGCTCGGCAGGAGAGAGCACTTCTGTCAAGTCTGACCACGTGAATTTGATCCCTGGAACCCACATGGTAGACAGGAGAACCCACTCTTGAAAGTTATCTTCTGACCTCTAAATGTGAGCCATGGCATGCATACCAATCACAAATCCCCCTTTCTTCCCTCTCCTGCCCCTCCATCCCCCCCCCCAACTGACTCCCCATTCCCTCCTACAACAAGGTAAGGCCTCCCATGAGGAATCAGCAGAGCCTGGTACATTCAGTAGAGGCAGGTCCAGGCCCCTCCCCTTGCGTCAATGCTGTGCAAGGTGTCCCACCACAGGTAGTGGGCTCGAGAAAACCAGCTCATGCACCAGGGATGGATCCTGATCCTACTGCCAGGGGGCCCTTAAGCAGATCAAACTACACAACTGTCTCATTTATGCAGAGGGCCTATTTTTTGCTTTTTGTTTTTAAATCTTTGTGTGGCCAGGTATAGTAGCATACACATTTAAACCTAGCACATGGGAGGCAGAGGCAGGTGGATGTCTATGAGTTTGAGGCCAAACTGGTCTACATAGTGAGTTCCATGCCAGCCATGACTACATAGTGAGACCCTGTCTCAAAACACACACACATACACAAAACAAAAACAAATTTTTGTTTGTGTATGTCTTCACAGGTTTATGTGTGTATGTTTGTGTATGTGCATACACATGCCATAGCATGCATGTGAAGATCAGAGGACAACCCTGGGTGTCAACTGTCATGTCACCTCAGACCTTATTTCAGAGAGGGTCTCTTCTTGTTTGCTGTTTACGTCAGGCTAGCTGGCCCAACAGCTTGTAGGGATTTCTTCTCACCTCCTCCCATCTCATGACAGAAGCACTGTGATTACACACTAACACTTGGATTTGTGACGACTCGGGTCCTCACACTCCACTGGCAAGCACTTTACCCACCAGGCCATCTGCCAGCCCTCTCTTGCAAATGTTTCCCTTCTTCTCCCTACCTTCTCCCAAATAGAGGTACTTCCAAAGGTTCAATCCTGTTGCTTAAATTCTCTTGTCCATACTTAGTTTAAATATGAACTGTTTATCCTCAGTGGTCCCTGGGTGAGGGCTTGCCCCTAAACTGCTGCTGTTGTTTTGAGAAAGTTCTAGAAATCTTAGGAGGTGAATCTAGCTGGAGGAACTAGGTAGCTGAGGGCTGTTCCTTAGAGGCACCTTGTCCCTGGCCCCTTCCTGCCTTTTCCTGTAGATCACAGGTGAAGAAGCTACCCCCTCTACCCTCACCTACCCCCTTGAGGCTGTGTTTACCATGGTACAGCATAGACTGCAGTCCTGAAGTTTGGAAACTACAAAGGAAGTAAGCCCTTCCTCTCTTAGGTTGCTTCCGCCCGGTGTTTGGTCACAGCAATGATGGATTGAACAACCGTAATGCTCTTCCTCAACTGTTTCTCACACTCAAAACATCTTCACTTTCACTCGTGACTGATAAACAGCACTGCTTTTATTGCAGAATAATAGTTGGGTTTTCTACACTTGTTCTTCCTTGATTTTGAGGGTTACCTTACTTCTCTGGCTGCTTGAGGCAGTTCAGTTCTGAGGTGCTTGGTTTGATATGAGGAGGCAAACAAGCTAAGATACACACTAGTATTGTTCAAGGATATTCTGGGATTGGGAGATGTTTCTGACCACTCTTTACTTTGTTCCTCAAAGTTCTGGTATATCCATCCTGTTATGCACATCAGAAAAAAAGTTCAAAAAGTAGTATGTCTGAAATGCCTAGTAGGTAAGACTTTTTAACTAGGATTCCATTCAAGAATAGACAGATGGGACCACATGAAATTTTAAAGCTTCTCAACAGCAAAGGGAACAGTTAACTGAGTGAAGGTACAGCCTACAGAATGGGAGAAAATATTTGCAAGATATACATCTGACAGATGGTTAATATCCAGAATACACAAAGAACTAAAAAAACTAAAGAAGAAATAAAAAAGATGAAAAGAAAAAGTAATTAGCCAGGTGGCTGATGCACGCCTTTAATCCCAGCATTCGGGAAGCAGAGCCAGGCAGATCTCTGTGAGTTCGAGGCCAGCCTGGTCTACAGAGCAAGATCCAGGACAGGCACCAAAACTACACAGAGAAACCCTGTCTCGAAAACAAAACAAAACAAAAAGCAAAAGTAATCAGCTGGGCACTTGGGAGGCAGAGGCAAGAGGATCTCTGTGAGTTCAAGGCCAGCCGGGTCTACATAACGAGTTCCAGGACAGTCAGGGCTACAGAGAGACCCTGCGTCAAAAACCAAAAATAAATAAAAATTAAAAAACACAATCAGTAGAGAGATAATGAATAGATTGTTCTCAGATGAAATGCAAACAGCCAATAAACATACTGAAAAGTATTCAATATCATTAGCCATCAGAGGAGCATAAATCAAAATTATACTTAAATTTTGTCTCACACCAGTCAGAATGTCAGTCATTAGGAAAACAAGTAACAGGGACAAGGGAGATGGCTGAGTGGCTAAGAGTCCTTGCTATGCAAGCTTAAGGACCTCAGTTCACATCCCCAACCCAATGTAAAATGGTGGACACAGCCACATTGCCTGTGATGCCAGTGCTGGGAGAGATTGAAACAAGAAGATAATCAGGTTTGCCGGTTGCTAGCCTAGCTCCAGGTTTATAGACCCTATCTATATTAAGGAACTATAGTACTGAGTGATACAAAAGGCACACTGACACAGTAAGGGGAGGGCAGTAAGAAAGATGCTGATAAGCCAGGTATTGTGGCTCACACCTTTGATTCCAGCACTCAGGAAGCAAGGGCAGACAGATCTCTAAGTTTGAGGCCAGCCTGGCCTACAGAATGAGGTCCAGGACAGCCAGGGCTACACTAGAAACCCTGTCTTAAAAAACTTCAAAACAAAACCAAACAAACAAACAAAAAACCCTGCTATGTACTATATATATATATACTGCCGATGTGAATGTAAAAAAGAAAAAGAAAAAAAGAAAAGAAAAGAGGCAGCTTTGCTTTCTTTCAAAGTTTATAAGTTACAGTTTAGAAGATTAAAAAATACTGATGCTGGGTATGGTGGCACTCATCTATAATGCCAATTACTTGAGAGACTGAAACAGAAGGATCACTTTAGGCCAGGAGTTTCAGGCCAGCGTAGGCAATGTGGGGAACCCCTACATGAACACACACACACCCCAAAAAAATTATTATAAATTTGAGTAGAACTGGGACATGGAGGCCACTGCAGTGGCACTAACATTTTTGCTGTTTTTTTTGAGACAGAATCTCAAAAAAGTAGTCCAGACTGGCTTCAAACATATTATATAGCAAAGAATGACCGTGAATTTCTGACCCTCCTGCCTTTACCTCCCTCCCAAGTGCTAGGATTATAGGCACACACCACTATACCCACTTTATGGAGTGTTTGGGTTGGAACCTCATACATGGTAGGCAAGCATGTTATGGACCTACATCTTCAGCCTAGTACTAGCATTTTGAAACCTAGTAGCTACCAGAGAATATAAAAACTCAACCTCTGCCTAAGGGTGTTTCTCCAGTGGTAGAAGGCACCTGTAGCATGCATGAAGCCCAGCATGGTTACACACACCTATAAGGACAACTAAGACCACCTCCCAATCACAAAAATAAACAGCATAGAACAATATTTGTTTGCTAAAATGTTTCTCTGCTTTCCTTAAACCACAATTGTTGAGAATGCTAGAGTTTGCATGACAAGCTGAAGGTGTGCTAAATAATAAATGCATAACCAGAAACATGAATAAATCAGTATTTCAGTACCAACCAGATGGCAAACACTGGGTTCTTTTAGCTTGTAAGTTTCCTGCTCCTTACAAGTTGGCATTTGTGTTGCTGTTTAGTAAAATACTAATGGGAGAAAATCAGAACTCTTTCTTCATCTTCATGAGCAAGGTGTGTGTACGAGAGTGCACGTGTGTGTGTGTGCGCGCGCGCGCGTGTGTGTGCGTGCCCTTGTCTGTTTTCTCTACAGAACCAAACATTTCAGAATTGAACTGCTCTTAAGTATTCAGAGAATTAAAGTAACCTTCAAAATCAAGAACTCTGCAAGTTCAAGGCCAGATTAGTCTACATAACAAGTTCCAGGACAGCCAGAGCTACATAATACAGACACTCTTGTCTCAAAAATCCAAAAACCAGGGGCTGTAGAGATGGCTTAGCGGTTAAGAGCACTGACTGCTCTCCCAGAGGACCAGGGTTCAATCCCCAGCATCCACATGGCAGCTCACAACTGTCTGTTAACTCCAGTTCCAGGGGACCCTCACACAGACATACACACAGACAAAACACCAATGCACACAAAGTAAGAATAAATCAATTACTTAAAAAAAATCCAAAAACCAAACCAAACCAGACCAAAAATCAAGAATGGGGTATGGTGGCATATGCCTTTAATCACAGAACTCAAAGGTGGATCTCTGCAAATTCACAGAGTTCCACGCCAGCCAGAACTACGTAGTGAGACTCTGTCTAAAAAAAAAAAAAAAAAAAAAAAAGGCTTAGTAGTGGTGCACGCCTTTAATCCCAGCATACTTGGGAGGCAGAGGCAGGTGGATCTCTGAGTTCGAGGCTACCCTGGTCTACAAAGTGAGTTCCAGGACAGACAGCTGCTTTATAGAGAAACTCTGTTTCTTTAAAAAAAAAAAAAAAAAAAAGGGGGGGGGGTTGGGTTGGAAAGGCCTTGGTCTTACAACATAAAATGAATCAGTATGAGCTCTATAACAAAGTGGAAAATATATAAATTTATATATATTTATATATATATATAAATATATATATATATATAAATCCTCATATTCTAAAAATAGCAAAAATAGATTAAAATTAATAAAGCAGTCAATTTCTTTCTTCTGAGGAAAAATTAAATGAAATCTTCCATTAGTTAACTGGGTAAATAGGAAGTGTGTCTATGTACACGCACATGTGCATGTTATACAGACATATGCACATGAGGTCAGAGTTTTCTCAACTGTTTCTCTACTTATTAAGATTTATTTTATTTTATGTGTGTGAATATTTGGCTTACATGTATGTACGTGCACTGTGTGCATGTCTAGTGCCTGTGGAGGCCAAAGATGGTGTTGGAATCCTCTGGAACTGGAGTTACAGATGTTTGTGAGCCGCCATGGGTGCTGGGAACCAAACCCAGGTCTTCTGCAAGAGGAGTAAGTGCTCGTAACCACTGAAACATCTCTTCAGCCCTTCCATCTTATTTCTTTCCTTTTGGGAAACTGGGGGAGTTGGGTTGTTTGTTTGTTTATTTGTTTGCTTTTAAGACACAGTTTCTCTGTGTAGCCCTGGCTGACCTGCAACTTAGTTTGTAGACCAGGCTGGCCTCGAACTCACAGAGATCTGCCTGCCTCTGCCTCCTGAGTGCTGGGATTAAAGGCGTGTGCTAGCACCACCAGGCTCTGTCTTTTTTCTTAAGACAGAGACTCCCACTGAACCTGAAGCTTGCCTTTGGGGATAGACTGGTTAACAAATAAGCCCCCAGGATCCTCCTGTTTCTATCCCTAAAGGGCTGGAGAAACAGGTGTGGTCACCATGCCCAGCTTTTTCCTGTGGTGTTGAGGATCCAAACTCAGGTCTTGATGCTTACACACCAAGTATTTTACCCACTGAGTATCTTTCCACTCCCAGGAATTCAAATCCTAGCTTCAGCACGTACATGTTATTGTGTACCTGGAAAGATAGCAAACATCTTTGAACCTCAGTTTCTTCATTATATAATGGAAGTGTGGGGGCTGGAGATAAGGCTCAGTGGTTAAACAAGTTTGAATCCCAGCATCCATGTCAGGTAGCTTACAACTAACTGCCTGTAACTCCAGTTCCAGGGGATCTGACACACTCTTCTGGCCTCCTTAGGGTATCCACACACATAGTTTATATTTATACACACACATAAATAAAAATAAAATAAAGTTTTTTAAAAAATGGAAGTGTAACTACTTGCAAGATTGTTGTAGATATTAAACAAGATAATGTATAAAAGTTAACGTAGTATCTAGCATAAAGAACTGAACAGCTTGGAGCTGGAGAGATGGCTCAGCAGTTAAAAGTACTGGCTGAGGCGGATCTTTGTGAGTTCGAGGCCAGCCTGGTCTACGGATCGAGATCCAGGAAAGGCGCAAAGCTACACAGAGAAACCCTGTCTCGAAAAAGACCAAAAAAAAAAACAACAAAAAAAAAAGTACTGGCTGTTCTTCCAGAGGACCCGGGTCCAATTCCCAGCATCCACATGACGGTTTACAATTGTCTGTAACTCCAGTTCCAGGGTATCTGATACTTCACACCAATGCACATAAAATAAAGTTAAATAATAATAATAATAAAGAGCTGAATAGCTCTTAGGTACATGAAAAAATTAACAAGTAGCTCTTAAATAGGCTGTTATATATAGACATTATTCTAACTAAGTCCTTTACATATACTACCTTAGCATATCTTCAACTCCATAAGACAGGTATTATTTCTTTTGCTTTTTAGTTTTTAAAATTATATTTATGTATTTACTGGAGGGGGAGTATATGTGCATGCCACATTTGCTTATTAATTTTTTAAAATTACAATTATGTACTTATTGGAGGGGCAGCACATGTACATGCCACAGTTCATGTGTGCATATTAAAGGACAACTTGCAGGAGTGGATTTTCTCCTTTTATCATGGAAATCCCAGAGATGAAACTCAGGCTGTAAGGCTTAATACCAAGCACCTTTACTGGCTGAGCCATCTTACCAGCCCCAAAATAAGTACTATTTCAATCTCCATTTTTGCAGATAAAGAAATGGAAACAGAGTCAATTGATTTGACCCATGTTAGAACATTTATAGTGGCAGTTGAAATTCAAATACAGACAGTGAATCCCTAGATTCTCTTTCTGTTATGCAAACACACACACACACACATACACACACAGCATGCATAAATTTCTTCTCTCACACAACAAATACCTAATGCAGTCTCTCTAGGAGACAGCTGTGCTAGACACTGATGAAACGGAACGAACACAGGAAAAGCAGAGAAGGCCCACTGGTGTGAGTCTGCAGTCTGCACTACTCAGAACTCCTGCAGAGCCAGTTACTTCTGTGGAGCAGACTTAGAGCCACACAAAGGGCAGTCTAACGTATGCAGGGGACAGAACAAGAACTTAACAAGAAGGCCTCTTGTTAAGGATATCTGCAGGATCTTAAATTCCAAACCTGAATTATTTTAGAAGGATACACCTAAGTCGACACTCTTCAAGATCCACCTGCCTCTACCTCCTGAGTGCCGGGACAGGGTTTAAGGCATGTGACAGCATAGCTGGCCACCATCCCAACCCCCCATTTTTTTCTCTTTTTCTTCTCTAGGGCAGCTGAAGGTCATTAAGTGGCCTGTGTAACTTGTATCTGAAGTCAAATATTTCTTTTCATTGTCACTGATGTTCCATTTACCCTGACCTTTAAGGTTCTATAATCATTGGCACTTTATAATCAAAACTAAAATCTAACTTCCACTCAGCCACACACTATAGTTATTAGATCATGGGTTGGCAAACTTTCTGTTTGGGGTCAGACAGTAATTATAACACAATAGGGCTCTGAGGCCTTGTGGTCTCTAGCAACTGCTCAGCTTACGCACTGTAGCACAAAGCAACCATCAAAAATAAATTAACACTACATGCATCGTCACCACTGTGGTCTTTGGGTATCCACCACACTCCTTTTTCACGGTCTGCCTTCTTGACCAATCATGCTGTAAAATCCATGCTCACTGCTCACACAGATGGATTACAGGAGGGCAGCAGCTACCTGAACAGATGTTTCAGGAGCAATCTTGGTCTTTATTAAGAACTGATGGGTCCTCTGTAGCCCATCTATTGCTGGCATCCCCTCAAGTGTTACCTCTTCAATACTCAGGCACAGAAAACGAGAAATGAGGGGACAGAAAAAAACCTAAGAGACAGGCTAAAAATAACAGGCATGGGCTTTCACTGGCCTGTTTCCTCATGAGATGAGTTAAATTGTTTTGATAATAAAAACATGAGTTAAAACCATCTTACAGCATAGCTGTATATAGATTTAATGTTTATTATATTCCATGTATAACCCATCTGTGTTTTGCTTCATAAATATTTTAGACCTTCTTTTCATAAACTTGTTAGCAGAGAACAGAAAACACTGTATACAATTCTTTCAAATATACATAAATAATGAAGAAATGCCTCATAAATGATTGCTTATAAAAAAAAAAAAACAAAAAAAAAAAACGAAATATATTTGGTGGCTCAATTCTGTGATCCCAGCACTGGGGAAGTGGAAGCAAGAGGATCAAGAATTCAAAGTCATCCATGGCTACATAGCAAGACTTGAGGTCAGCCTGACTAAGAAAAATGAGGAGCTAGAGCCTAAGTATGAAGTCCTTGGTTCACTGGAGACATACCCTCACAGGATTCCATTCCCCCAATGGTTACCTCTTCAAGAGTAAAGAAACAAATACAAGAAACCAGGACATAGAAAACTAAGAAGTATGGTAAAAATAAATGATGAGAGTTTTCATGATTTGATCCCCTATGGGTCCTTACCTTACTCTGTGCTCTTGCTTAAAATAGTGCTTTTTCTTTTTCTTTTCTTTTTTTCCTTTTGGGTTTTTGAGACAGGGTTTCTCTGTGAAACAGTTTTAGCTGTCCTGGAACTCACTCTGTAGACCGGGCTAGCCTCAAATTCACAGAGATCTGAGTTTGAGGCCAGCCTGGTCTACAAAGCAAGTTCCAAGATAGTCAAGGCTACACAGAGAAACCCTGACTCAAAAAATCAAAAAGGAAAAAAAAAGAAAGATTTTGAAGATAGAGACCAAAGAGACGGCTCAGCAGTTTAGAGCACATGTTACTCTTCCATCGGGCCAGAGTTTGTTTAGTAGCACCCACATGGTGGTTCACAACCAGAGATAACTCCAGTTTCTAGGGACCTGATATCCTCTTCTGACCTCCACAGACACCAGATATATACATGGGGCACATACATATAATGTAGGCAAAACATACACATAAGATAAAATAAATCTAAAAAGAAAAGGATCTTTAACAGAATGAAGGGTATCTATCTCAGCCTCTGAATCATATAATGTTTAACTGGAAAACATTACAAGTATTCCTATTAAAGTCAGGAATGAGACGAAAATGCCAAAAGTCATTTGTTTTGTTTTGCTTTTTTGGTTTTTTTCGAGACAGGGTTTCTCAGTGTAGCTTTGCACCTTTCTTTCCTGGAACTCACTCTGTGGCCCAGGCTGGCCTCGAACTCACAGAGATCTGCCTGCCTCTGCCTCCCGAGTGTGGGGATTAAAGGCATGTGCCACCACCGCCCGGCCAAAAGCCATTATTTTAAAAATGTTCAGGAAGTCTAAATCAAAACACTTTGCTAAGAAAAACATTATTAAAGTATAGAAGTAGAAAATAAATGTATCATTATTCACATATGATCAGCAAGCTGAAAAACCAAAGCAAGTCAACTTTAAAATCTATTATATGGGGTTGGAGAGATGGCTCAGAGGTTAAGAGTACTGGCTGCTCTTCCAGAGGTCCTGAGTTCAATTCCCAGTACCCACACAGCAACTCTATCTGATGTCCTCTTCTGGTCTGCAGGCATACATGCAAACAAAGAACCTATATACATTTAAAAAACAAAAAAAAAAATCTAGTCGGACAGTGGTGGTGTATGTCTTTAATCCCAGCACTTGGGAAGCAGAAGGAGGTAGATCTTTGTGAGTTTGAGGCCAGCCTTGGTCTACAGATCAAGTTCTTGGACAGCTAAGGCTACACAAAGAAACCCTGTCTTGAAAAATCAAACAACAACAACAAATCTATTACAAAACTTAGATTCAGTAAACTAGCTACATGAAAAAAATTCAACATTTAAAACAAAGTCAGGCCAGTATTGGAAGAGTACATGCTAAGAGTATGTGCTTTTGCAGAGGCCTAGAGTCTGATTCACAGTGCCCACAACAGGAAGCTCACAGGGGATTTAACACCATCTTCTGGCTTTCAAGGCACAAATCCACACACAGACAACATGCATACACATACTAAACAAACAAATATATATATATATATATATATATATATATATTGAATGTCAGGGCATAGTACAACATGCTTCTTACCACAGTACTCAGAAGGCAGGTCTCTATAGATTCAAGGTCAGCCTGGTCTATGCAGTGAGACTCTGTTCCCAACCACCCCACAGAGAGAGAGAGAGAAAAAAAAAAAAAAAAAAAAAAAAAACATGCAAGCCAGGCTTGGTGGCACATGCCTACAATTCAGCACTTGGAAGGAAGAAGCAGTAAGATCAAAAGTTCAATGTAGCCGGGCGGTGGTGGCGCACGCCTTTAATCCCAGCACTCGGGAGGCAGAGCCAGGCGGATCTCTGTGAGTTCGAGGCCAGCCTGGGCTACCAAGTGAGTTCCAGGAAAGGCGCAAAGCTACACAGAGAAACCCTGTCTCGAAAAACCAAAAAAAAAAAGTTCAATGTCATCCTCAGCTACTTAGGGAGTTTGAGGATAATCTAGGCTATATAAGACTCTATCAGACAAAATAAAAGAGATAAAAATAAAAATTATATTTTAAAAGCTATTAACTGTGCCTAAATTAGTCTACAAATGCAATCTCAATATGGCAAGAGCCAGTTTTTAGAAATTAGTTTTAAAATTCACATAAAAAATAAGAGAGCTGGAGAAGTAACTCAATGGTAGAGCATTTGTTCAGCACGTACAAGGAAGGACCTGTGACCAAGGCCCAATACTCCTCCAAAAATAAAAGTAAAAAAGGAAGGAAGGAAGGAAGGAAAATACCAAGAAAATTCTAAAAAAGGACAAAAGAGAGCTAAATTAACCAAATGTCAAAGCCACATGATTAAATTATTATAACAATGTGTACTGGTATATGAATAGATAGACTAAATCACACTGTATAGGAAAATGTAACACAAAGATGGTGACAATTTTAATCAGTGGGGAAAATATCAAATAGATAATAAATTTTGGACCAAGCTTGGTGATACAGACCTGTAATCCCAGCTACTTGGAGACTGAGATTAAGAGGATTCAAAGTTCAAGGTCTCCTTAGGCTACATAGTGAGTTCAGTGGCAAGGCACTTGCTTAGCATGAGAGGCCCTAGTCTAGTTTCCAATACTGTAACAAATACACACACAAGTGTTAGTGGTACAGCAGAGTAGCCATCTAGAAAAGTGAATGTAATACTATTTAATGTAAAATAATAAAGACTACAAGATTTAAAAAGAAAAGAGGGCAATGGAGGGGGCTCAGTTAGCAAACTGCTTGCCCCAAGCGTGAAGACCTGAGCTTGATGCCCATGGGAAAAGGCCTCTACTTCCAACACCAAGGAGGCAGAGGCAGGGAGATCTCTGTGAGTTCAAGGACAGCCAGAGCTACATAGAGAGACCTTGTCTCAAGAAACCAAAATATAAAGAGATGGGTGTGGTGGTGCATGTCATTAGTCCAAGCTCTCAGGGAGACAAAGGCAGGCAAATCACTAATCCTGTCAGCCTGATCTACAGAGGAAATTCCAGGACAGCCGAGGTTACACTAAGAAACCTCTCGGAGATAGATAGATAGATAGATAGATAGATAGATAGATAGATAGATAGATAGATAGATCTCTATGAGATCCAGACCATCCAAAACTACCCAGCGAGACTCTGTCTTAAAAACAAACAAAAAATAAAATGGAGAGTTATTGAGGACTATATTCAACCTCTGGTCTATGTATTACCCACATATGGGGAGGGAAGGCGGGGAGAGGAAGAGGAAGAAAAGGAAAAGGAAGGAGGAGGAAGAGGAAGAAGAGGAGGAGGAAGAGGAAGAAGAAGAAAGGTTTATTTGGGCTCATGGTTGGTTTAGGCTCAAGCAGCTTTCTTTCTAGCAGAGTCCTAAAGCAAGGTGTCACAGGACCCAAGGTACAGTCTCTGCTCTGTCTCTGATAGGACCAAGAGTAGGGGACCCTACACTGATGACATATCTAACCTTGATCACCTCCAAAGCCACACCTCCAAACACCACAGATGAAGTAACACTTTACACTGGATTTGATTAAACTGTATCAAGCATTTTGGAAGGTACAAACCATATTTAAACCAAAGTGCATATGAATGTAATTTAAAAAAAAAAAAAAAAGTTTGCGGCTAGAGAGATGGCTCAGCAGTTAAGAGCACTTGCTATTCTTCCAGAGGACTCAGATTTGATTCCCAGCACCCGTATGGTAGCTCACAATTGTCTGTAATTCCAGTCCCAGGGGACCTAATATCCTCTTCTGGCTTCCCTGAACACCAGGCATGAATTTGGTGCACAGACACATGCAAGCAAAATAGCCATACACATAAAATTAAATTTTATTAAAATTAGATGCTCAATGAAAGACAAAAATAGTGTATGTTAAAATATGAGATGATCAGATATGGTAGTGCACTCCAGTAACCACAGCACTTAGGAAACAGATTTGAATCAATGTAAGTTCAAAGCTAGCCCTGTCTATACAGTAAGTTTGAGGCTAGCCAGAACACTCATGCTTGCACACTTATATACACATACACATACACCCCATTGGGAGGGGGGAGTATAGGTAGTTCAGTGGCAGAATATTTGCCTAGCATGTACAAGGCCCTGGATTCCATTGCCAATATTTTAACAATAAAAAAACAAAACAAGTAGACGTTATATGAATGAGGTCTCTCAAAATAGTTTAAATCATATCTGGTAGCTCACAGTTTGCGTAATCTCAGCACTCAGAAGGCTGAGGTAGGAGAAACAGTGAAAGTGTAGTGGTACACACCTGTAATCCCAACACTCAGAAGTGGGGGCAGGCGGATCTCTATGAGTTCAAGGCCAACCTGGGTTATACGGAGAGACCCAACTTAAAAGAGCAGTAACAACCAAACAAAACACCATCAACAGCGATTAACTCTGCAGTGATTCTGACTGTCAGGAAACTATGAAATAAGCTGAGACATCACCACTCACCTTGAACACTTCAGAGAAGAACCCAGATCCTATTTTTTCACGGGTGAAGTCATCTAAACTTGTCAGTCTGGAAAAGGCACTAATAATTGCACGATACGAAGATGACGAAACTCTTCCCACTTGGATAGTGTTCCCATCCCCTCCACCACCTCCTTCAAATTCTTCCAGACGCTCCACACGTGGGGGAAATCCTGCAATTGAGTTCCGCTTGCTCCGATCCATAATTTCAATAATGACCTCTTCTTTTAAGAATGAACTCCACTCATAGTTTTTTGTTCGGTTTTACTTCTTTTCCAGTGTGACACTACAGAAAAATACAAAACACATTTTACTAAAATCATTAATGACTACATAAAAACCAACGAACTCTCAATGCAAACATATTTATTTCCTTTTGCATTCTACTTCTGATTTCCAGATCTAAATTCTTCTGTCTTCTCTTTCGAAACACCACCGACATACACAAAGGCAAGCTGTATATAAAGATCATAGATTAACATTCTTTAAAAAAAATTTTTAAGCCAGGCTTCGGTGGCACACACCTCTAATTCCAGCACTCAGAGGCAGGTGGATCTCTGAATTTGAGGCCAACCTGGTCTACAGAGCAAGTTCCAGGACAGCCAGGGCCACACAGAGAGAAACCCTGTCTCGAAAAACAAAACAAACAAACAAACAAACATTTTTTTTTAAGATTTATCTATTTCATTCCATGTGATGTGTGTGTGTGTGATGTGCTTGCCTGGTACCCACGGTGGTCAGAAGAGGGCTTCAGATCGCCTGGAACTAGACTTACAATGGTTGTTGTCCTGGTTAAGTTGCTGTTTTGTTGTATGGGTTTTTTTCTGTTTTGTTTTGTTTTGTTTTGTTTTGTGGGGGTTTTGTTGTTTTGTTTTGGTTTTGTTTTCTGATACAGGGTTTCTCTGTGTAATAATTCTGGCTGTCCTGGAACTCACAGATATCTGCCTGCCTCCTGAGTGTTGGGACTAAAGGTGTGCACCACCACCAGCTTGTCCTGGCTAGTTTTATATCAACTTGATACATGCTGGAGTCACTTGGAAAAAGGGACACTCAACTGAGAAAATGCCTCCATAAAATGTACCTGTTGGCAAGTCTGTAAGGTATTTTCTTAATTACTGACTATGTGAGAGGACCCAGCCCATTGTGGATGATGCCATCCCTGGGCAAGTAGCCCTGGGTTCTATAAAAATGCAGACTGAAAACTATGGAGAGCAAGCCAGTAAGCAGTACCCCTCCATGGCCTCTGCATCAGCTCCTGCCTCCAGGTTCCTGCCCTGTTTGAGTTCCTGTCCTGACTTCCCTCAGTTATAGACTGTGACATAGAACTGTAAACTGAAACAAACCCTTTCCTGCTCAAGTTGCTTTTGGTCAGTGTTTTATCACAGCAATAGAAACCTAAGACAGCTATGAACCACCCTTGGAGTACTGGGAACCAAACCCAGGTCATGTGCAAGAATAGCACATGCTCTTAACCACTGAGCCATCTCTCCAGCCCTGCAGACTACATTCTAATAACAAAACAGCAGTCCATCGTTCATTAGCCACCCATCCCTTTTACAAAAAAAAAAAAAAAAAAAAAAAAAAAACTGGAAAAGCATGATCTGGGGCTTTAGCTCGGTAGCAGGGATAACACTTAGTCTGAGAGCTTTATCTACTGCATGCCATTTGATTCTCAAATCATTCATGATAAGGATTATGTTCATTTCACAGAGAGCAGGTAACCATACTGTCACTAAGTGACAGAGAAAACTAAAATGCAAGATTGGTTCAAAAGCCTGTGATCCTGCCAATGTCCCTTATGGCCACACATAATGTTATTAATTTGAAAAATTATTAGATTCAAAGATATAAAATAGCCGGGCGGTGGTGGTGGCACATGCCTTTAATCCCAGCACTCGGGAGGCAGAGCCAGGCAGATGTCTGTGAGTTCGAGGCCAGCCTGGGCTACCAAGTGAGTTCCAGGAAAGGCGCAAAGCTACACAGAGAAACCCTGTCTCGAAAAACCAAAAAAAAAAAAAAATCTAAGTGCCTTTATTGAATATCTCCTAAGTGGTATCAAGGGGCTGGAGAGATGGGCTCAGCAGTTAAGAGCACTACCTGCTCTTCCAGAGGACCCAGGTTCAATTCTCAGCACCCACATGGCAGTTTACAAATGTCTGTAACTCCTGTTTCACGGGATTGGACTCCCTCACACAGACATACGTGTAGGGAAAACACTAATGTACATAAAATAAAATTTTTTTAAAATGTGGCATCAAAACTGTCTTGAAAAAAGAAAAAAAAAAATCACCATACCAAAAATTTAAGGTTGCAAGAACAAAATGTTAAATTTTACAACCAGAAGGGCTCATTAAGTCCAGTTATCTATTTTAAATCTGGAGAAACATACAGACAAGAAAGTGAAAATACAAGAAGTAAACAATTGAGACCAGCATTGGTGGCCCACTCAGGAGGCAGAGGCAAGTGGATATCTGGGAGTTTGAGTCCAGCCTGGGCTACAGAGCAAGTTTCAGGACAGAGCTACATAGTAAGACCCTGTCTCAAAAAAAAAAAAAAGAACAAGTAAATAAATGGTTGTGGTCTATTTTGTGTTCTTCAATGTTTATTTTTTGGTTTTGAATAAGCTATTTTGTTTTACACATTTTTATTTACTAGAGGTGGAAGCAGACACTTCTGTGCCACAGTATGCATGTGGAGGTCAGAAGACAATTTGTGGAGTCAATCCTCTCATTCTTCTATGTAGGTCCCAGAAATCAAACTCAGGTTGCTGGGTTTGACCACAAGCACCTTTACGGCTGAGCCTCCTCACCAGCCCAGTATAAGCTATTTATTAACAAAGTGTGACATGGGACCCATGAACTGAGGGAGTGTATTTTCCAAGGCTATTTCTGTCATTTGAATAAAAATCAACTAGGGAGCCAGAGAGGAGAACAAAGCCTGTTATCTCGGGGTTAGAGACAGGTAGACAGTCACAATTTCAAGGTCAGCCTGGTTAACATAGGGAATTAAGGCCGTCCAGGAACACATCTGTCTCAAAAACAAAGAATCATGTGAGGAGCCGGGCATATGTATACATATGTAAACCCAGCACTTGGATGTTAAGCAGAGGCCAGCCTAAGCTACACAGAGAGACCCTGCCTCAAAAACAAAACAAAAACAAAAAACCCAAAAATTACCAGAGGAGGTATTTAAAACCCACAGTTCTGATCTTCTACTTGACCCAGTAAATCAGAATCTCCTGGGACAAGGCCTGGAGATTTAACTAGGCTTCACAGGGATATTTATTCTAAAAGCTGGCAGTCCTCAACTAGAGGAAAAACGGAACTGTTTTGTTTCAAGATCTTTGATATTATATGTATGAGTGTTTTGCATGGATGTATGTCTGTGCAACACTTTGCATGCCTGGTGTCTGTGAAGGCCAGAACAGGGCTTTGAATCCTCTGGAACTGGAGTTAAAGATGGCTGTAAGCTGGCATGTGGGTGCTGGGAATTGAACCTGGGTCCTCTGTGAGAATAAGTACACTTAACTGTTGAATCATCAGAGAGGAAACTGAAGTGGCTTTGGGGGGGGGGGTGTTGTTTTTGTTTTGTTTTGTTTTGAGACAGGGTTTCTCTGTGTTGTTTTGGTGCCTGTCCAGGATGGCCTCGAACTCATAGAGATCCGCCTGGCTCTGCCTCCTGAGTGCTAGGATTAAAGTCATGCACCACCACTGCCTGGCAAAATAGCTTTTAAGCAGTAGAAATTTTACTATTATTTTCTTACTTAAGCTCCAAAACATGCCTCCAAAGTAGATGTTACCTCTAGTTTACAGAAAAGGAAAAGTAGGCTAAGAAAGCTGGGAAATCTGTCTAAGCATACACAGGTAGTAGAACCAGAACTGGAGCTGGGCTCCAACTTGTACCAAAGCTCAAGATTTTCTATTTCATTATTAATTGTTCAGTGTTTATCCACTATGAGATCTGTAATGACTTAAACTAGTCACCACAGGAGAAAAGACAGAAACTTAAAGTGGCTGGTCATAAATTGGATGGAAACGGAAAGAAAACTTCTATCAAGAACTGAGACTAAGCGGTTATAGTGGAAAGCTGGAAAAACAAACCATATTAAATTGAATTTGAATGTTTAAGATATAGCTGCCTGCTAAATTAAAGTTAACTAACTTGAGCAGTTTGCCATTTAAAGTTTACTTTGAATACCACAAGGGGTTGCCAACAAACTTTTTGTTTGAGAACGCAAAGTTTATTGAGTACACTACAAGGTGATGTCAGTCTGGCTAGTAACAAAGTACCACATGCAGTGTAGCCAACAGTCCTTCATTTTAATATACATAAATTTACTTACTAATTTATTTATGGGCATGTGCCACAGCACATGTATTAGTCAATTCTTTCCTTCCACCATGTGGCTCCTAAGGATGAAACTCGATCATCAGGATTGGCAGGAAGTGTCCCTATCCACTATGCCATTATTAAACTATTCAATACCCAGAGAGTTCCTGGGGGTGATAGATCAAGCACGGAAAATAAAGTTATTGTCTTGTTTTGGTTTGTTGAGACCTCACCCCTGCTGTGTGGCCAGTATGACCTCACAGATGCTGGGGTTACAATGTGTGTTGCCTCATGTCACTCCAAATGACTTGTTGCAGCTCAACAGGTCTGATTTTATATTCTCAGCTATGTAGGAAGAGATAAGGGATTTCAAATTCCAACCGGGCTGGTTGGTAGGAGTCTTGTTATAAACAGCACAATAAACTGACACTTTTTATGTTTTTATTTTGAAAAATAATATATCTTTGCTCACAGGACCCACCTTCCTTTTTTGAGGGAAAGGTGTCTTATTAAGAAACTCAGGCAGTGCCAGACTATGGTGGTGCACACCTTTAACCCCAGCACTTGGGAGTCAGAAGCAAGCGGCTTTCTGTGAATTTAAGGCCAGCCTGGTCCACAAAGTGAATTCCAGGACAGACAGCTGTTACACAGAGAAACCCTATCTCAAAAAACCAAAAAAAAGAAAAAAAGAAAAATAAGAAAGAAACCCCCAGGCTGGCCTCAAACTTCAGATTTTCCTGCCTTAGCCTCTGGAGAGCTGAAAGCATATCCATATACCACTACAACCAGCTCAAAGGGAGGAGAAAAGTTTTGAGGTTTATTTGGTTTCAGTAACTCAATGTCTTAGGGTTTCTATTGCTACAACAAAATGCCATGAGCAAAAAGCAAGCTGGGATGGAAAGAGTTTATTCAACTTACATTTCCACATTACTGTTCATCCCCAAAGGAAGTCAGGACAGGAAGGAACTCAAGCAAGGCAGGAATCTGGAGGCAGGAGCTGATACAGAGGCCATGGAGGAGTGCTGCTTACTGGCTTGTTCCCCATGGCTTACTCAAACTCCTTTCGTATAGAACCCAGGACCACCAGTCCATGAATGAAACCACCCACAATGGGCTGAACCCTCCTCCATCAATAACTAATTAAGGAAATGCCTTACAGCCAGATCTTATGGAGGTTTTTTTCCCTCAATTAGGGTTCCTTCCTTTTAGATAATTGTGGTTTGTGTGTCAAGTTGATATAATTGTGTCAGCACACACAATTAGCCAGGATCAAGGTCACATATACACAGTCTCAGCACTAGAGAGGCTAAGAAAAATGTGGACCATGTATTTATTATTCAAGGCTAGCCTGGGCTACATAACAAGCATGTCTCAAACAGACAAACAAAACAAGGCCTGCCTCAGCTATATAGCAAGTTGGGCATGGGCAACATGAGATACGTCTCAAAAACAATAATAAAGTAAAAAAGAGCCATGTGTGTTTTACATGCATGCTGGTAATCTAAACACTTAGGAGGTAGAGTCAGGAGGTTTGGGATTTCAAGGCCAGTTTCAGAGCAAGTTTGAGGCCAGTCTATTCTAGTACAACAGGAAAACATGTCTTAAAGGGGGAACAAAGGAAATATACATAGTATGCTCTATATTTAACATAGTAATAAGCCTTATGGTCTTCAAAGCAAACAATTCAAGTTCAAATCCTTGCTCCCTATCTTGTAGTTATATGATCCTAGATATATTTAACCTTGTTACATCTCCAGTCCTCATCTATAAAACAGAAACAAAAACAGTGGCTATATTATACTATACATATAGCTTATATATATTAATTTAAGTCATACAATGGTCATATGATTATTGATTAGACAAATAGTAAACATTCAGTTCTTGTCACAATTGCCTAACAATACATTATTTATAGTGAATGTCTAGAAACATGAGTTACAAAGACACTGTGATGTTTAATTTTAATTGCCAAACTTGAATGGGTTATAAAATGCCTAGGGTCAAAAACAAAAACAAATAAACAAAAAAAGTCGGGCAGTGGTGGTGCACACCTTTAATCTCAGCACTCGGAAGGCAGAGCCAGGTGGATCTCTGTGAGTTCCAACCCAGCCTGGGCTACAGAGTGAGTTCCAGGATAGGCACCAAAACTAGAGAAGCACTGTCTCAAAAAACAAAAACAAACAAACAAAATGCCTAGGGCACCAATGAAGCACACTTTTGAGTGTAGTAAACTCTCCCACAAGGGATTAACTGATGGATGGGAATAATGACTGGCCCTGAACGTAGGTGGTACTAAGCCTCGGACTGGGGTCCTGGACTGAATAAAAAGAGAAAAAGGAGACAAACTAGCTGAGTACTGCCTTTATCTGCTTCCTGGTTCACCGATATGTGAACAAACAGCCTCATGTTCCTGCCACCAAGAAACTACCCAGCACCAAGCTGTCCTGTGATGGTGGACAATCTCCCCTCACACTTCAAGCCAAAATAACCTTCCTTCAAGATGCCTTTGTCAGGGACTTAATCAGAGCACAGGGAAAGGAAATGATACAGAAAACTGATAGGGAAAAGTAGGGCCACTGCTATAATAAACTTGACAATATGCCTTCTGGACCTGTTTGTGGGAGGGATACTGAAGTTTGGAGCTATAAGGTTAGAGAAGCCCTAGACTGTTGTAAACCAACCTCAAGGAGCCATTCTGATGGGAGCTCAGGCGGCCAGAGTGCCAACGGAAACGCGCACAGTGAAGACTGTGGGGATTCAGAGAGAAGGACTCTACTGGGAACAGAGCTAGAGGCCATTCACATTCTGTTTTAGCAAAGACTCTGGTTATGCTTTTGACCATATCCTGAAAACTGAAGTGAGACTGAATTTAAAAATAATGGGCTAAGCTGAAGAAGGAAACTTCAAGACAATACAAAAAAGGAGCTATGGCATGGTTATTGCTTATAGTATTTACCCAAACATACTGTGTGTGTGTGTGTGTGTGTGTGTGTGTGTGTGTTTGTGTGTGTGTGTGTGTGTGTGTGAGAGAGAGAGAGAGAGAGAGAGAGAGAGAGAGAGAGAGAGAGAGAGAAGAAAGACATGAAAAAGGTGCACTTTGGAAAAAAAAGGAGTGTGAGCCCTGTCAAAGTTATGGATAGAAATGTGTAGCTTGGTAAGGAAAGGAACCTGAACCCAATTAAAGTGAGGATGGGCAGGTGGAGACGCAGCAGCTGTAGTTAAAGGCTAGCACCATTATAGAGACACTTCAGACTTTGTACTAGCACAAGCAGGAAACAAGACACCACCCATAGAGAGCTCCAAAGTGTAACAGAGGAAATTTCATTTGACAGTAGCTGAGAAGACAGAGCCTTCAGGGTACCCTATTGGAAAATGGCTGCCCGAGAAGCTGCTTTCCCACGGTCAGCCATGAAGGGCACAGATCACTGCAACAATAGTCCCTAGGGGGCCTGGGTACTTCTCTCTCCCTCTCTCTCTCCTCTCCTCTTCTCTCCCTCTCCCTCTCTCTCTCTTGTGAAGGTGGAGGTGGGGAAATTGTTCAAGACAGGGTTTCTCCGTGTAACAGCTCTGGCTGTCCTGGAATGCACAGAGATTTGCCTGCCTCTGCCTCCCGAGTGCTAGGATTGGAGGTGTGTGTCAACAGCCTGGCCTTCCAGGCTACATTTTGAGCTGGCAGAACTTGGCATTGCCAACATGGCGCTGATTTTTCTGGCATGCAACATACAAGAGGGTGTCATGGAGCCTGGCAGTAAGATGGCAGGCACAGCTGCTGAAGCCAAGTAAACATGTAGCAGGTTTAGAGTCTATGCATGGGAACACTGAGTGGTCTGTGCATGACTCTACAAAGGACAAGCCTAACTTACAGTGGAGACTCAAGGATACTGGAGACACCAGAAATATCTACCAAAGATAACTGCAGGTATTGAGTGTAGCTTATCCAAGAGGAAGGCTTTGTATACTGTAGGCAGAACTGGAGGGTCAGGGCTATTCAAGTCCATTGGAGCCCAGATATGTCACTACAAGCCATGAAACTACATGGTTTGATGTTGGTGCTACTAGGTTTCAGTCCTGCTTTAAGCCAATTTTTTTTTTATACCGCTATTCCTTCCTTTGTGCCATTGCATATAAGAAGTATATAACTTGTTTCTTGATTTTGTAAGGCCTCACAGCTAAAAGATGGCCTTGAAACGAGGCATGGTAGTACACGCCTATAATCACAGCACTGGAAAGGTAGATGTAAGAGAATTAATTCAAGGTAACCCTTAGCTACATAGTGATTTTTAAGGCCTAGGCTATATGAGATCCAGTCAAGGAGAGAGAGAGAGAGAGACAGAGAGAGAGAGAGAGAATCTTGAGGCTCAGAAGAGACTCTGGACTTGTGAACAAGGTTAGAGCTGTTAAGACTTTAAGGACTTGTAAAGATGGTCTAAGTGCATTTTGTATTATGAGATGAACACTGAGACATTAGGGGCCATTAGTGGAATATTCTACTTTAAAGCAGCGGTTTTCAACCTGAGGGTAGCAACTCCTTAGGCAAACCTCTATCTCCAAAAATATTTACATTACAATTCATTCAGTTGGCAAAATTACAGTTATGAAGTGGCAACGAACATAATTTTATGGCTGGGGGGGGTCACCATAGCACGAGGGTCACAGCATTAGGAAGGTTGAGAACCACTGTTTTCAAGTGATAGCTTTGGATATCAAGTTGATAAAGGATGAACCTGTAATAAATAGTTCATCTTGACTGTCAACTTAATCATGAGATCCCAGGAACATTTTTTTTTTTTTTTTTTTTTTTTTTTTTTTTCTGATATTGTACCCTGCCCGCTCACGAGATCCGCCTCCTCCCAGCCCCCCCCCCCCCCAACATTTTTGAAAATGTCTGTGAGAGCTTTCCCAGGGAGGATTAACTAGGAGAGAAAGCACAGCTAGAACATGTGCTGGAATCTGAACAGAGAAGGACAGACAGTGAGCATCCCTGTTGTCCTCCTCTGCTTCTTCAGGGAGATGAAGAGGCAGCTCCCACAGCTGCAGAGCCACCTGCCAGCATGCCTTCCCTACCATCACGAACAGCATCCCCTCCAACTATAACCAAACAAAGTCTCCCTTAAGTCATTTTTTGTGAGGTACCTGTTCACAGCAAGGGAAAAAAAAATCACTAATATAGAAACTAAATTCATAATAGCAGCTGCTTTGATGGGGAGAAAAATGAAAAAGAATAAAAATAAAAGAGAATTCTAATTTATGTTTATGTTTTATTTCCTTTTATTATAAAACAAGAACAAGCTGGGCAGTGGTGTCAATGGCACATGCCTTTAATCCTAGCAGTCAAGGCCAGAGGATCTCTGTGAGTTCAAGGCCAACCTGGTCTACAGAGTGAGTTCCAGCTACGCCAGCCAGAGCTACACAGAGAAGCCCTGTCTCAAAAAACAAAAACAAACAAACAAACAAACAAACAAACAAAAACCTTTACAGGCTGTTAAGAGAGTTCATGCCACCACCTCTGGCAACCTGAGTTGGCTCCTTGGGACCCACATGGAGGAAGGAAAGAATCATGTACCACAAGTTGTCCTTTATCTCCACATGCATGCTGTGATATGCACACACACACACACACACACACACACACTCGCATACCCCAACACATGACCACAAGACACACAAATTTTTAAAAGTTCAATATAGTACAACACTAATAATGTGAGACCCTGTCTCAGAATAAATTTAATTTTAAAATAAATTTGTTATTTATGACAAGACTGTCTGTAGCAGGAATCTTAAACGTTCTTATTAATAAAATCAAACCTGAGGCCAGTTATTGGAGTGAAGCTGGAAGATCAGAGACACAGAACGAGCCATAGCTAACCTCACCTGGCCAACTTCTCAGCTGATCTTGTTTCCTCAGACTGGACGCCTCTGAGTCCTCACATCCAAATGGCTCTACAGCTGAACTGAAATTCTTCTAGTTTCTGGTCCTCGCACCTTATATACCTTTCTGCTTTCTACCACCACTCCCTGGGATTAAAGGCTCGCTTTCTGGGATTAAAGGTGTGTGTCACCACGCCTGGCTGTTTCCAATGTGGCCTTGAACTCACAGAGATCAAGAGGGATTTCTACCTCTGAAATGCTAGGATTTAAAGGTGTGAGTGCCACCATTTTCTAGCCTTTGTATCTAGTGGCTGTTCTGTCTCTGACCACAGATAAGTTTATTAGGGTACACAATATTTTGGGGAACACAATACCACCACAACTGTCAGGTCCCAAGACTTGTCCCAGGTTTCTTTGGTACCTGACAAATACTTTTTCTGAGTATGGTATTTTCTTACAGTCTAAAATATTGTTTTGTTTTTCATTTTTTGAGACAAGGTGTCTCTATGTAGACCAGGCTTGCCTCCAACTCACAGAGATCCTCCTGTCTTTGTGCCCAAAATGTTGGGGTTGAAGGCATTCACCCCCTCAAGCCCTGGCTTAAAACTTTTCAAAATAAAACATCTTTTCATTTTTTTTTCTTTTTCCTAAGTCTATTGGTAAAGTAGGAGTTATTTGACACGTGTAGGCCAAGAAAACAAAGCAATCTGGCAAGGAAACAGCAATCCGATATGCAAGCCAAGCCTCCAGATTCTCAAACTCTGCTGCAACAGTTCCACCACAGTTTTTGGTCCAAGGAATATTTATAGCCCACACTAAAGTCTCAAAAGCACTGTGGAAACTTTTAAGAGAGTCTAACTTACACAAGTCATAAATCTAAAGTAGAAAAGAATGTATATGAAATATATTTAGTTTAGAGACCCTCTTATATGCTAAAGTAATATTAATCACCAGGCAGCTGAGAGGAACGGTAGAACATACAGTCCCCCTCACGGGAGTAAGGACTTCATTAATACATTTTAGAAATTCTGAGAAAGGAAAATGTCCAAGCTCTGGCTTCTGTCTCCATGGCCAGCCACTAAATAACCACATTTTATTTAATTATTATATATGTGTGTGCATGACGACGTGTGTGCATGTTTGTGAAGGGTGTATTGGAGTGTACATGTTCATGTGTGAAGGTGCATGTGCACATATGTCTGTGTGTGAGTATGTGCATGTGAGTATAGGCATGAATTCCTCTGGAGTATAGAGGTACAGGCAGCTGTGTGCTGCAATACCTGGGTGCCGGGAGTCAAACTCAGGTCCCCTGTGAGAGCAGTAAGTGCTCTTATTGCTGAGCCTTCTCTTCAGTTCCATCTCTTTTTAGTATTGTTGGTTTGGTTTTGGTTTTTTTAAGACAGGGTTTCTCTGTGTAACAGCTCTGGCTGTCCTGGAACTCGATCTGTAGCCCAGACTGGACTTGAACTCAGAGATCTGTCGTCTCTGTCTCCGGAGTGCTGGGATTAAAGGTGTGTGCCACCACCACCTGGCTCTCTAACAAATTTTTACTAGGTATAAAAGGCAGGAAAGGTATAAACACACAAACCTGCCACCATACAAAAGCTGGTGATATGGCTCAGCTGAGTGAGTAAAGGCACCTGCTGGCAACCTGAGTTTGATCTCTGGGACTCATGCTGCGGAAGGAGAGAACCAACTCCTGCAAGCTGTTCTCTGACCTCTACAGAAGAGCAGCCTTGGTTCATACACCATCACATACATACATGCACACAAAAGAATCAATGAAATCTTTAAAGTTGTCAGGCACAGTGGCATGTACCTTTAATCCCAGCACTCAAGAGACAGAGGCAGGTGGATCTCTATGAGTTTGAGACCAGCCTGATCTACACAGTGAGTTCCAGGACAGCCAAGAATACATGATGAGACCTTGTTTTTAAAAAAGTAATAAAATAAAACTATACCCTGAGTTTTGCGGAAGGGTTTTGTTTTAAAGCATGTATTTATTAATTAGGGGAAGCAGGTACTTGAGTCATAGTGAGCATGTAGATCTCTATGTCAGAGGACAACTTGCAGTTCTCTCCTTCCACCCACTGAGTTTTTGTTGTTGTTTTTTTGTTTTTGTTTTTTTTTTTTTGTTTTGTTTTGTTTTGTTTGTTTGTTTGTTTGGAGACAGGGTTTCTCTGTGTAACAGCCCTGGTTGTCCTGGAACTCACTTTGTAGCCCAGGCTGGTCTTGAACTCACAGAGCTACAGAGCGAGTTCCAGCCAGGCTAGCCAGAGCTACACAGAGAAGCCCTGTCTCGAAAAACCAAAAATAAAATAAAATAAAAATATAAATAAAAGTGTGCATTTATTTTCATTTTATATGATGAGTGTTTTGCCTGCATGTATGTATGTGCACTGCACGAGTGCCCAGTGCCTTCACAGAGCATCGGATCCCCTGGAACTACAAGCAGATGGTGGTGAGCTGCCATATGGGTGCTGGGAACTGAACCCAGGTCCTCTACAAGAGTAGCCAGTGCTCTTAACTACACTGAGCCATCTCTCCAGCCCTGGAATATTACCTTTTGATAATTCAGGTACCCTTCAAAGTTTAATTTTTTGGGAGAACAGACCATTACAATAACCATTACATTTACCAAAAGATGTAACGATTGAAAAACATGCGTTTGGGGGCTGAGGATACGGCTCAGTTAGTAGTGTTTACAGAGCACTCACAAAGTCCTAGTTTCAACCCTCGACACCATCAGATGTGTCACACACATGCCTGTAATCCCAGAAGCCAGGAAGTGGAGGCAGCAGGATCATAAATTCAAAGAATCCTTGGTAACATGGTGAGTTTGAGGACATCCTGAGTGAACATGAGACCTTATTTAAGAAAAAAAAGAAGGAGTGAGGGAGGGAGGAAGGGAGGAAGGAAGGAGGAAAACATGGATTTTAAGCACTATGTAGACACCTTTTTCAAGAGGTAAGTATGAGCAATTTTGAGCTTGTAAAAACTTAGATTTTATTTCTACTGCTAGACTCTTACATATGCTAGATAAGCATTCTTCACTGAGCAAATGATCAGACAAAACACTGACTTTTTTTAAACAAATGAAAATTAGTAATACCTGACCTACTTAATACAATAATACTTCAGGTAGAGACTCGCTGTTTCTCAAATAGAGAGAGGCATAAGCATCTGCCTGTGGGAGGCTGGACATCCTAGTCAAGGAAGGGCTTTTATGACAATGTTGAGGGTGTGAGGTAGGCAATACTGGTATTTTAGTGGGCAGGAGCCAGAGAAACGAAATGTCCTGCAGTTCACAGAACAGTCCCGCACAACGGAGGACTGTCCTGTCTGAAATGCCAGCAGCGCCCAGCTGGGAAACCCCGCACTGGAAAAGCTGCAGTGCTTTTGTCCTTAAACAGGAAATGACCTTTAGTGGTCTTTCAAAAATGTCAAAATTATGTGGCTTACAAGGAAACAAACACATTTTTTTTGTTGTTTGTTTGTTTTTTGGTTTGTTTTTTTTTTGGTTTTTTCGAGACAGGGTTTCTCTGTGTAGCTTTGCACCTTTCCTGGAGCTCACTTGGTAGCCCAGGCTGGCCTTGAACTCACAAAGATCCGCCTGCTCTGCCTCCTGAGTGCTGGGATTAAAGGCGTGCGCCACCGCTGCCCGGCTGTTGTTTGTTTTTTAAGACAGGGTCTCATTTAGCCCTGGGTGGCCTAAAACAGCATTGCTACACAGACTGTGTTAGCCTCAAACTCAAGAGATCCTCCTGCCTCTGCCTCCCAAGTGCTGGCATTAAAGGCCTGCACCTGGCCAAACACCATTTTTTTAGTACCTGTGTTGCAACTTGGACACTTTTACAAGAGAAAAGAAAAGAGTGAAGAAGGAAAAGGGGTAGGAGATGATGGAGGAGAAGGAGGGAGAGGGAAAATGGAGGAAGGAGGGGGAAGGGAGAGGAAACTTCTTTTTTAAAGTTAATTTTATTTATATTGAGATTGAGTTGTCATAGAAAGTAAATAAGTACAGGGCTGGAGAGATGGCTCACCAGTTAGGATTCCCAGCACCCAACTGCAGCACACAACCTTCTATATGTAACTCCAGTTCCAGGGGACAGGACACCCTCTTTGGATCTCCTCAGACTCTACATAGTACACAGACATACATATGCAGGTAAGACATCCATACATACAAAATTTAAAAAAAAAAAATAAGCTTTTTAAAAGAAAGAAAGTACAATTAAAAGTTGTGATCAGGTTGGTGGAACAGCCCAGTAGGCCAAGGTGCCTGCCACCCAGCGAAGTGACCCGGTTCCAGCCCCAGACTCACCCTGACTCCAGAAAGCTGTCCATACTCTCCACCTGAACAAGTAACAAGTGTATTCATGGATACACATAATAAATAAGAAATAAATAAGTAAAAATTGAAATGTGATCTTTTTAAAATTATGATTTTAAAAAGACAGTGGACTAAATATTCTATACTCAATATTATATGCTTTATTTTTCCAAAATGGTAATTCTATAAACCATTTCTCAAAAAACCAAGGAAATTTTCAGGACTCTCAGGTCACCCTCTTAGCTAAAATGCTTCTACAGACAGCTGCAGACACCATTTTGCCAATTGTTTTTGTTTTTTATTTTTATTTTATATACATTGGTGTTTTGCCTGCATGTATGTCTGTGTGAAAGTGTCAGATCCCCTGGAACTGGAGCTACATACAGTTGCAAACTGCCATGTGGGTGCTGGGAAATGAACCCAGGTCCTCTGGAAGAGCAGCCAATGCGCTTAATGGCTGAGCCATCTCTCCAGACCCAACCAACTATGGATGTTCCCTCTAATGTTCTGACATCTCTACAAAGTATGCATTATCGCTTATGTAAGGGGAGGCTCCACTGTGTGTGGTGACACACACCTTAATCCAAGCAATGGGAGATAGAGGCAGGTGGATCTGATCTACAAAGCAATTCCCCTTGCATGGCTTGGTAGTGAGATTTTTGTCTCAAATAATAAAAAGAGGAAGGGAGTAAGACTGTCAAATTAGCAGAGCAGTGATGGCACACGCCTTTAATCCCAGCACTTAGGAGGCAGAGGCAGCTGGATCTCAGAATTCGAGGCCAGCCTGGGCTACAGGAGTTCCAGGATAGCCAGGGCTATGCAGAGAAACCCTGCATCAAAGACAGACTTGGGGTTCAAAAGCTAAGTTTCCAAAGCTAAGCACTTAGCACTATAAAATGTCTCCCTCCACAAACATAGCTACATTTCTGTTAATTACAGAAAGTTACTACAAGTCTCTACCCTCCCTGAACAAGAGACTAAACTGTATGCATATGGTATCTCTCCAGCAACCTCTAAGGCTTTTAAAAGCCTTGAGTCATTTAATTACTCCACGGTAAAAACTACCATTGATTCTAGCTGACTTCTTTTGTTGCACTGCTGTTTGTTTGTTCTGGGGTTCTGTTCATTTGGAGGTATGTTGTATTGTTGTTACTATCCCCACCAAACAGACATCTGAGGAATGGATGACAAACTTGCAGGAAAAGCATGCCTGCTCCTACTATTCCTTCTTTGCTATTCTAATAGTGCAGTGTTTCTTTTTCTTTCTTTTTGAGAAAGGGTCTCACCGAAGGCCAGGCTGACCTCAAATTCTCTAAGTAGCTGAGGATGGCCCTGAACTCCTGATCCTCCTGCCTCTGCTTCCCAGTGCTAGGATCACAGATGTGAGCCAACACTCCCAGTTCTATGCCCTGCTGCTGATCAACCCAGGGCTTTGTGCTTACTAGGCAAGCACTCTACCAACTGTACTATATTCCCCAGCCCACAGATTTGTTAGTTATACATTAATATCACCAAGACAAGGCATACAACATTTTCACAACAGTGAAGGCACAGATAAAATCCCACAACACACTGGAACACTATCAGCTAACATAGCCAGCACTGAAAACCTTCAATGTCCACCCAAATACGGAATCGAGATGCATGAAGTTGGTGATGAAGACTGTCAAAGTGAGGAAAATAGCAATTTTTACAGTCCCTATATAATAGAAAAAGAATGCAAACAAAATATGCTGATGTCCTAATGATTTTTCTATAATGATAAAAACTCTTTAACTGACCTAAAAATAAAAGTTTATTATATGTGAGATGTAAATTGGCCATTCATTTTCCAGGATAGGAACACTGGCAAGCATATTAGTTGTGTTTCAAGACCAAACATATGGCAAATATACACGACAGGTTGGCTCAGCAGTTATCCTTTCTATGGACCAACACAACAAATACAGACATATTTCAGGATGGCTGCATCGTTAAAACTAAAAGCAATACTGCTGAGCTTGACACCCTGTGTCAAGTAGTAAGCTGCAATTGCCATTCAAACCAAAAGCATTCTAGCATAAAAACTGCCATCCCCTACTTAGTTAGCTGCAAACATACACAATGGCACCTACTAGTGTCAGACAGACCAAAAGATCGTTCTTAAAAGTTCCTAAAAGTGTATTAGCAGGGCTGGAGAGATGGCTCAGCAGTTAAGAGCACTGGCTCTTCTTCCAGAGGACCCGGGTCCAATTCCCAGCACCCATATGGCAGCTCACAACTGCCTCCAGGGGATCCAATAGACATACATGTAGGCAAAACACCAATGTACAGGGCTGGAGAGATGGCTCAGTGGTTAAGAACACTGGCTATTCCAGGAGACCTAGGTTCAATTCCCAGTGCCCACATGGCAGCTCACAACTGTCTGTAACTCCAGTTCCAGGAGATCTGACACCCTCACACCAATGCTCATAAAATAAAGTTAAAATAGTATTTAAAAAAAAAAAACTTCAATGTACATAAAATAAAAATAAATAATTTTTTTTTAAAAAAAGTGTATTAGCTCCTTTGGTAACTACCACATTTGCAATGAAACTATATCCACCAATCTCTGCCAGGCACTGGGCCACAACATAAAACAGAAACTGAGGCTGAGAGTTACAAAAGTATTTGAAAGTAAGTTTGTTCAATTCTCTTAACCACTTCAGGAACCCCTTCAGTTTTTGTTTGGTTTGTTGGTTTGTTGTTTTATCTAGACAGAGTTTCACCCTGTAGTCCCAGGATAGCCTGGAATATACTATGCAGCCCCGCTCGACCTTGAACTCACCCAACTCTCCTGCCTCATCCTTCTGAGTACAGGAATTACTTGTATAAACCACCACATCTGGCTAGGAATCCCTTCTATTAACACACCAAAATGTGAGGTCAGCAAGACGGCTCAGCAGGTAAAGCACTTGTGGAGCAGATCTGACTACCTGAGTTCAATCCCTGGCTCCCACGTAAGCAAAGACCTCCTGAAAGTTGTCCTGACATCCTCACATGTGCTATAACCCCACCCACACAGAATAAATAAAGAAATAAAATTTATTTATTTTTAAGATTTATTTATTTATGATGTATACAGCATATGTGACTGCAAGCCAGAAGAGGGCGCCAGATCTCATTACAGATGGTTGTGAGCCACCATATGGGTGCTGGGAATTGAACTCAGGACCCCTGGAAGAACAGTCAGTGCTCTTAACCTCTGAGCCATCTCTCCAGCCCCAAGAAATAAAATTTAAAAACTGAAAACTGTGTAACCAAGGGAGGATGACAATGAACTCCTGATGCTCCTGCCCCTTCCTCCCAAGTGACAGGATTACGGCATGCACCACCATACAGTATTATACAGTCATCCAGAATCTCATGCGTGCTAGGCAAACACTCCAGACACCGAGCTACACCCCCTGCCCACATGTTCAGATTCTTACAAAGTCTCTCTTTCCAACTGAAGGAAAACATAGGAGTTGTAGTATATATTACTTTATTCAAATACTGAATCTGGGGCTAATAGTTAAAACAATAGCTAGTAAATAAAAAACAAAAAATATATTTTTATTTAATAATATCCCCATTATTTCATAGGCATGAAAAATTTCAACATTATTTCAGACAGGCTGAAAGGAAGTGAACTACAGCCTATGACAGTTTTCATATGACACATGTGACAGGTACAGGTCTTCAGTGAGTTGGGCACCATTCTCAAGCCTGTTGTTCCAGCACTGAGGAGACTGAGGGTGGATTGCCATGAGTTTGAGTCCAGCCCGAGCTACAGCATGAGATCCTGTCTCAACAACAGTGGCGTAAAATCTTCAGCAATATCTGCTTCCTTTTTTAATTTATCTATTTTTATTTTATGTGCATTGGTGTTTTGCCTACATGTATGTCTGAGTGAGGGTGCCAGATCTCCTGGAACTGGAGTTGCAGTCATGAGCTGCTATGTAGGTACTGGGAATTGAACCCAGGACCTCTGGAAGAACAGCCAGTGCTCTTAATCACTGAGCCATCTCTTCAGCCCCCAATATCTGCTTCTTATAAAGATGTTAGCCTGGCATTCGAGAACCATGTTCCACTAAAGTTAGCCTAATCTGGGGGCTTGGATGGAATAAAATAGGGAAAAAAAAGAAGAAAAGTAAATAACCTAACCATTATCCTCCAGACTTATGCCACCTTTCTAATGTTATTTCTTTCCTGTCTCAGATGAAGTGATATTCCTCACTCCAGTTATTACAGCACTTTCTGATGATTGACTTCATTCCAACTCTTTTTTATTTTCATGTGTATGTATTGTGTTTATGTGAATGTATGCTATGTGTGTTCGGGCACCCAGAGTCCAGAAGAGGACATCAAATCAGCTGGAGCTGGAATCGCGGGCAGTTGTGAGCTGTCTCATATGGATGCTGGAAACTGAACTCCAGTCCTTTGGGAAAGCAATACACTCTTTCAACTGCTGAGCCATCTCTCCAGCCCTTCATTCTCACTCTCAGTGACTGGTTAGCAAATGTCTTTTGAGTCTTCCAAGCACCTAACTCACATACCTTACAATCTATTATCCATGGTGGGTAAACTTCTAAAAATGCTTTATATGTAACAACACTCCTCCTCATTTGATGTCCACTGCTATCTCCAATTTCTTTTTCTTCCTTAAATTTTTGTTTAAGACAGGCAGTGGTGGAACATGACTTTAATCCTCAGGAGGCAAAGGCAGGCAGACCTCTGTGAGTTTGAGGCCAGCCTGGTCTACAGAGAAAGTTCCAGGACAGCCAGGGCTACACTGAGAAACCCTGTCTCAAAAAAAAACAAAAACAAATAAATAAAATGAAAAAAAATTTTGACTTATTTTTATTTATTAAAACACAAAATGCAGGTGGTTTATCTACATGCATGTTGTCTGTGCATCACATGCATGCAGAAGCTGCAGAGTCTAGAAGTGTGTCAGATCCTTTGGAACTGTAGTTACAGTCATTTGACACCATGTGGGTGCTGGGAATTGAACCCGGGTCCTCTGGAAGAGCGGTCATGCTCTGAACTGCTGAGCCATCTCTCCAGCCCTCCTAGCTCCAATTTCATCTATCTTTACTCTTCTATCCACAGACACAGTCAACTTACGATGATTAGTGTTAACTGTCAACTTGACAAAACCTAGACTCATCTGAGTCACCTCTTCTGGGCACGCCTGTGAGGGCAATCTTGATGGCATGAATCAGACGAAAAAGACGCACACACTGTGAATATCACCACTCCTGGCTTCAGTCCTGGACTGTATCAATGGAGAAAGGGAACTGAGCAGTAGCATGCTAATTCATTTTCTGTTTTCTGATTATAAACAAGATGTTACTAGATGCTTCAAGTGCCTGCCACCTTGTTCACCACGATGGACTGCGCCCTTGAATTGCGAGCAGAACAAACCCCTTCTCCCTTAAGCTACTTATTTGTAGACTCCTGCTCATACTTCAGCATCCATGCATGTAACATTCTTTCTCCATGGGGTGTTCTTATTGGTTTCTTCAACATAGCTATCTCAGGAATCAACTAATATGGGAAGTGTTCTCTGTCCTTTCAATCTCCTTCGTCTGTACTTTGATATGATATTGTCCTGAACAAATTCTATTACAGCTATCTTACTGTACAATAATTGTTGCTTATCTATTTTCTTCACAGTGGACTATGTCCACTCATAGTCCATATGAGCTCCATAAGGACTTGAACTTGAACTTGCTCACTTTCTTTTTTTTTTGGTTTTTTGAGACTGTGTAGTTTTGCGCCTTTCCTGGAACTCACTTTGTAGACCACTCTGGCCTCGAACTCACAGAGATCTGCCTAGCTCTGCCTCCCGAGTGCTGGGATTAAAGGCATGCGCCACCACCGCCAAATTTTAATATTAGGTATTAGTCAAAATGTACAGTTGAGGGGAAAAGTAAGATTTAGATATTGAGATTCAGATTTCATTTTCTTTTGTTTTTGTTTTTGTTTTGGCTTTTTGTTGTCAAGACTCAAATTTTGTGTGTTTGGAGTTGCAGGTGTGTTCTGGAGCATGTGCCTATGTATGCATGAGTATGTGGAAGACAGGTCAGACTGTGGTGGTGTTCCTCAGGGGCTGTCCACTTTGTTTTTTGAGACAGTCTCTGACTGGATCTTGCTGCTCAGGCTAGACTGGCTGGCCAACGAGTCTCAGGAATTATCCTTTCTCTAGCACTGGGATTACAGGTACATGCCATTATATCCTAGTTTTCTACCTGAGCTTTGGAGATCAAACAGGTCAAATCCTCCGGTTTGTATAACAAGCACTTTACCAGCTGAGCTATCTCACCTTACCAAGATTCAAACTGTGTGAAAAATACATTCTTTCTTTCATTCACCAGTCAACAATCCTGTATTTAGCACCTCCTAGAGGTCAGACACCATGCCAAAACCTTGAGAGTTTAACACTATAGACATGCACAGTGAAAGAGGATATATATATGTTCAAAATGTTACCTGTTCAAAATAGCTATTAACTTGGTGAATTGTGGACAGTGTGGTGGTTTGAATAAGAATGACCCCTACAGGCCCACATATTTGAAGGCTCAGTCACCAGGGAGTAGCACTGTTTGAAAGGATTGGAAGGCAATGGAGGTGTGGCATTATTAGAGTGGGTCTGGCCTTGCTGGAGAAAGTGTGTTACTGGAGGTGGGTTTTGAGGGTTCAAAAGCCCATGCCAGGCCCAACTGCTCTCTCTCTCTCTGCCTACAGATCAGGACGTAGCACTCTGCTACTGCTCCAGCACTTGCCTGCATGCCACCATACTTCTTGCCATGATAATGGACTAAACCCCTGAAACTGTAAGCAAGACCCCAGTTAAATGCTTTCTTGCAGGCAGTGGTGGCACACATCTTTAATCATTAGAGAGGCAGAGACAGGCAGATCTCTGTGAATTCCAAGACCAGCCTGGTCTACAGAGCAAGTTCCAAGACAACCAGGGCTACACTGAGAAACCTTACTAAAAAAAAAAAAAAAAAAAGAAAGGAAGGAAGGAAGGAAGGAAGGAAGGAAGGAAGGAAGGAAGGAAGGAAAGAAGAAAGAAAGAAAGAAAGAAAGAAAGAAAGAAAGAAAGAAAGAAAGAAAGAAAGAAAGAAAGAAAGAAAGAAAGAAAGAAAGAAAGAAAAGAGAGAAAGGAAATGCTTTCTCTTAAAGAGTTGTTTTGGCTGTGGTATCCTTCACCACAACAGAACACTGACACAGGCAGATTATGAGAAAATTATATCTTATGAAATCCTCTCTACTTGTCAATTCTTTCTTCATCCTTAGCTTTTTAGCTTTTTGGAAACAGTCTTGCTATGTAGTCTAGGCTACCTTCAAACTTAAGATCCTCAGACTCAGCCTAAGTACTGAGATTATAGGTATATGCCACTGTATCAGCTTCATGTTTTCATTTTCTTTTGTTTCTGTTATTTTCCAGATCTTTATTGTAAATATGCATTACTTAGCTAATGACAACTTTTCTAAATTTCCCAAAGATATAAATTCATTCCAATCAACAAGAATTGTACTCAGAAAAAAATAGCATAAACATTTGTGAACCGTAGCAAATGTGAGAGTAAAAACATTTTAAAAGTTCTAGTCAGACTCTAAGATAAAAAACAAAACTAAAATATGCAAAAACAAACAAACAAACAAACAAAACAGGCAGCTGAAGAGTGTGGTTGAAATTAATCTCAGTGCAAGAATTACTGCCGGGAGGGACAGCCCAAGATGATGCTAGTCAGCAAGAGGAGTCAAGATGCAGAGATAAGGAGCAGGAGAGATGGCTCAGCAGTTGAGAGCACTGGCTGCTCTTCAGAGGACCTGGGTTCAGTTTCCAGCACCCACATGGCGGCTCATAATTATCTGTAGCTCCAGTTCCAGGGGATGTGGCATCCTTCCACAGACACACATGTGATATGGAATATTCCTTTACACTGTGTGAAGATGTGTCACTTTGACTGGTTTAATAAAAAGCTAAACAGCCAATAGCTAGGCAGGAGGTATAGCAGGGACTTGTGAACAGAAAGAGCTCTGGGAAAAAGAAATCCAGCAGACACAGAGAGAACAGACATGCAGGAGGAGATGTAAAAGCCACAAGTCATGTGGCAACATGTAGATGAATAGAAATAGGTTAATTTAAGCTATAAGAGGTAGTGAGACAAGCCTAAGCTATAGGCTGAGCTTTCATAATTAATAATAAGCCTCAGTGTCGCTTTTTGTGAGCTGGAGGTCCAAAGGAAAGCCCGACTACACACACACACACACACACACACACACACACACACACACACACGCAGACCAAACACCAATGCTCATGAAAAATAAATAAATAAATAAATAATTTTTTATTTATTTAATAAAAAGCTGCACAGATAAGAGCATCTATTAACCAAATGTTAATAGAAACAACGAAAGAAAATACTATGAATAATTTCAGAAGGGCTAGAGAAAGAGTGCAGAAGTTATGAGCTCTTGATGTTCTTCCAGAGGACCCTGAGTTCAGAACTCATAACCCATGTCAGGTGGTTCACTGTTACCTACAATTCCAACTCCAGGAGATCTAACACCTCCTTCTGGCCTCCTTGGGCACCTGAACACATGTGGCATAAACACACACACATACACATACACACACACACACACACACACACACACACACACACATGCACACACTCACAGAGGGTTTTTTTATTTTAATTTTGTGTGTACTGGTGTGCCTGCACATCTTGTGTGTATGTGTGTCTACAGTGCCCACAAAAAACCAGAAGAGAGCATCAGATTCCCTGGAATTGGAATTACAGATAGTTGTGAGCCTTAGGCCTCTTGCAGGGAAGCCAGTAAAACTTTTTTTCTTTTCTTTTTTTTTTTTTTTTTTTTTTTTTTTTGAGACAGGGTTTCTCTCTGTAAGTTCTGGCTGGCCTTGAACTCACAGAGATCCACCTGCCTCTCTCTCTTGAGTGCTAAAATTAAAGGTGTGTGTCACCATGCCCAGCTTACAGGCAGTGATCTTAACCACTGGGTCATCTCTTCAGCCCGCCCAAACATAGTTATTTTTTTTTAATGTCTTTTAAAGAGTTGCTCAGAAATAAGCTGGGTGGTGGTGGCACACACCTCTAATCCCAGCACTTGGGAATTTGGGAGGCAGAGCCAGGCGGTTCTCTGTGAGTTCCAGGCCAGCCTGGTCTACAGAGCGAGATCCAGGACAGGCACTAAAACACAGAGAAACCCTGTCTCGAAAACAAACAAACAAACAAACAAAATAATAATAATAATAATAAAGAGTTGCTCAGAAATAAATTAATTGAATATGACTGGACAGATCAAGTGAAGGCACACTGTAAAGTAATTAAAGAAAAGGAATCAGAACACATTATTGCTAATGACCTAGTGGCTGAAATCACTCCAAAAGACAGAACCCCTGTGCTTGACGGTTAAGAAAGAACTCCTAAAAAGAATATGAACACCTTTTGCTCAGTATGCCAGTCTTTGAGTTAAGTAAGAATGTGCTGTCTGCTGATTCATTTCTGAAAGTAGAACTTTCCTTCAATTAGAAATTAATTCCTAAAAGTCTTTTTTGTATGATACTATACAGTTTTCAGTAAGGATGTATACATTGTATTGTTTTTTCTCCTTCAATGTGTTATTTCCATAAATATCTCATGATGGAAAAATTTAGTATATTAAAAAATATGCAAATTTATCAAGATTATCACAGTGAATTCATTGTGGAAATCATTTTGAAAAAAGAGCCCATGTAAACTGTCCTAGGAAAACATTAGCAATAGGGTCAATATCATCCAAATCTTCTTTCTTTTTTCCTGAGACAGTGTCTCTCTATAAAGCCCTGGCTATCCTGGAACTCACTATGATACGAGGCTGGCCTCAAATTCACAGAGATCTGCCTGCCTCTGCCTGCCTCCCAAGTGCTGGATTTAAATTATGCACCAGCAGACCCAGCTCTAATTTTCTATATTACACAAATAAGATTACATCATTCTATTCTATTTAATACAAAGGAACACATGACAGCCTCTGTAGAACTTGTTCAGAGGATAAATTAATAAATAACATTATATTTCATCTGTCTAATGATTTAACAGTTCACAAAGCACTTTGACCCTTACAGCAATTCTGTATTCTTGCTCCAACTGGATAGATTAAAATGCGGAAGGCTCTTATTCCTATATTTCAAAATCCAAAAGCCATAAAAGAAGATTGAAAAGTTTAACAGCATAAAAACCTACAACTTCTATAGGGGAATAAAATAAGAGACATAAGAAAGGCAAATATCAAAACAGGCCTGAGGGCCTAACAGCAGAGCAAACAGACACTTGGTACACATGAGGCCCTAGGTTCAACACCCTGCATCCAAGAAGAAAAAAAGAAAAGTTCTTATAAAACATATCAACAACATTTAACTTTTTATAGAGAGTCCTAGAAATCAGAAAGAAAGAGATCCCTGACGCAACAGAAAAATTATGTTAAAGACTAAACTGGGTAGTTCACAGAACAGGAAATGGGGATGACTCAAACATAAAAAAGACACTTCGTCTCAGCATGGTTAAAATAAAACAACTAAAACCACTCTGAGTTATCACTTCTTTCTATCTATCACACTGGCAAAAATCCGAGACTGATAACAGCAGGGCATAATAGTAACAATACTGACCCTCCACCAGAGTGCTTACTGGAATTCTAGCAGCTTGATGGCTATGAGTTTGAACACTTCAACCACTCCTTAATGTATTCATCTGAAAAACAGTATCAGTGCCCACCTCAAAGGGATTTTTACTAAGATTAAATAAGGTAATGTATATAAAGCACCTAGAACAGTATTCATTGTACAAAATAAACAATATTTAAGCATTAGCTATGACACAGGCAATGTTAGTTAAGTAAACAGGCAATGTAGATGGGAAAAAATGCCTAAGGAAGAAAACTGATCAATTCATGGTAATAAATATATATCAACTTTAACTTAGAAATCCTGCTTTTGTAAATTATCCTGAAAATCCCCTTGCACACATGTAAAAAAAAAACGACATGTTCAAGGTCTCCATTACAGCACTGCTTAGACTATTCAAAAGCTAAAGGAATGTACATAATAGGGAACAAGTTACCACACACACATTCTTGGTATTTCTTTTAAAAAAATTTTTTCTGTTACATTTCATTTATCTGTGTGTCTAGAGGCCAGAGACAACCTGTGGGAATTGGTTCTCTCCTTCCACCACATGGGTTGAAGAGATCAAGCTGTGAGACTCTGTGGTAAGAGCATTTACCCACTGAGCCATGTTATTAGCTAATTTTTTTTTTTGTTGTTTTGTTTCTTTGAAACAACGTTTCATGTAGCCTATACTGGCCTCAAATTGGCTTTCTGTGTAGCCTCCCCGCTCAAGCACTGTGATTACAGTCGTGTTTGTTTTGTTTTGGTTGGTTGGATGGTTGGTTGCTTTTTTGTATTGTATTGCTATTTTAGATACCTGGTCAGATTTTATTTCTACAGATAGGAAGGCCAAAAAGGTAGAAATATATTCTCTTATTTTCCTTGCAGCACTGGGGTTTGAACTAAGAGCCTCTCTGAGCCACACATGCTATATCAAATGCGCGCGCACACACACACATTATATCAAATGTGCACGCGCGCGCGCGCACACACACACACACACACACACACAGAGATATGGAAAATCTTTTAAATTCTGAATAATCCTAGCACCAACTACAAAAAAGCCTTGTGGGACTAGTTCAGCAGGAAACAGGACTGATATTTAAGGAGATCTGTCTGTACTTCACCAATAAACATCAATTCCTTCCTGCTCCTGAATTCATCCTCCTTCATTCAAAGCCTGATCTCAGTCACCAGCAAACGTAAAGAGGTTAGTTAGTAGGTGTATTCAGATTTCCCTGGAGGTCCAGATGTGATCCTCCTTGTTTTCCAACATCCATTCTGTACCACTTAACGCAGCCAACCATCTATAAATTATGGTCCCTGAGACAGGGTGACATAATACAAAGACAAACCCCAAAGCTCTATGAAGGCATCTCAGGATCAAAAGCATTTGGGGGGAGGGAAGTGGGAATATTTGTTTTGTTTTGTTTTGTTTTGTTTTTGAGACAGGGTTTCTCTGTGTAGTCTTGGCTGTCCTGGAGTTCACTATGTAGACCAGGCTGGCCTTGAACTCAGAGAGATCCACCTGATTCTGCTTCCAGAGTACTGATTGCCAGTATACACTGCCTCACCCAGCTACACCAAAGGAATTCCATGGGATACAATGTAGGTGTTTAAACTTTTAAAGAGAATGAGGAAGCTCTCAAAGTACTAATCTGCAAAGCTCTCAAATATATACTAAAATGAAAGACAAGTCTAATGAGGTGGAGGGCAGAACTGTGAGAAACCATCACCTTTTTCATGAAAAATAGAAAACTAAGATTATATATTTGTGTTTGGAAGCATTTGCCTAAACAGAGTCTAAAAGAATGCAAAGAGAGCTGGGTGTGTGGTTGTCCACACTCCAGCCTGTGTACCAGGAAGGTCAGAAATTGAAGATTACCTAACAAACTCCTTCTCCCAGAATAGGGGTGAGGCAAGGGTACAATATAAAGGTCAACTAAGGGGCTAGAGAGATGGCTCAGAGGTTAAGAGCACTGACTGCTCTTCCAGAAGTCCTGAGTTCAATTCCCAGCAACCACATGGTGGCTCTCAACCATCCATAATGAGATCAGATGCCCTCTTCTGGAGTGCAGGCATACATGCAGGCAGAACACTGTATACATAATAAATAAAAAAAATAATTTTTTTAAATAAAAAAAATAAAGGTCAACTAAGTAGGACACTTGACTAGCATACTTAAGACCCTGGGTTCAATGGGCAGTGGTGGTGCATGCCTTTAATCCCAGCACTCGAGAGGCAGAGCAGGCAGATCTCTGGTGAGTTCGAGGACAGCCTGGTCTACAGATCAAGTTCCGGACAATCAGAGCTACACAGAGAAACCCTGTCTTGAAAAGCAAACAAAACAAAACAAAAATACCCTGGGTTCATCTTCAACCACAAGTCCCCAAAGAGTTTTAAAAACTGGTTGGGAGGGATGAAGGAACCATGGAGTTAGGTAGACAGAACAGTCATGAGACTGAAACTGTTTATATAAAATATATAGATATATAAAATCCTATGTTATATATAGTTTTATATTTAACCATTTGAATATATTATATTTTTAAATACTATGTATACATATATAATTTATTTATTTTAGGACTTTTTGTATGTTTTGTTTGTATGTGTGTTTTGTTTTTTGTTTTTTTTGTTTTTTTCCAGCAGAGCAAACATGTTAAGGGAAAGTGAGGAACATTCCCAAGAGTAGGAATAATTCCAAAAGAGGAATACACTATTTTGGTATTTTTGAGAGAGGATCTGACTACGTAGACCAGGATGCTAACCGAAAGCTTTTGATCCTCTTGCTTCAGTCTCCCAAATGCTAGGACAGGCATACCCCACAACGTCCAGCTTTAAACATGAAACTGAAAACAAAGCACTAAGGCTTACAGAACGTCAATATTTTACCTGTAACCAGATAGTTAATAACACAATCTCAGTTTTGATTTACAATGAAGATTTCCAATATTTTCCCCTTTTTCACACTGCCTTTATAAAATATCAGAGGGCCAGTAAAATGGGTAAAAGAACCTGCTGCCACACTTGATGACCTGAGTTCAGTCCCCAAAACCTACACGGTAGAAATTCAGAATCAACTACTATAAGTTGTTCTCTACTTCCACACCTACACATACACACACCCCACACAAACAGTAAAAAACAGAATGTTAAGAATGGATAGTTGAGCCGGGCATTGGTGGGCATGCCTGTAATCCCAGCACTCGGGAGGCAGAGCCAGACGGATCTCTGTGAGTTTGAGGCCAGCCTGGTCTACAAAGCTAGTTCCAGGACAGGCACCAAAACTACACAGAGAAACTCTGTCTCGAAAAACCAAAAAAAAAGTAGAATGTATGGTTGACACATTATTACCAATACACTCTTTAACCACCAACCCCTCTGAACACTCAGAAAAAATAACCCTGAGACCACACTGAAGTCATCTTCATTTGATGACTTGGAAAATAGCACAATGCCCATTGTTGGTCCAAAACATTTACATCACCCCCACAAAAAAAAAAAAATGTAAATTAGGCTCCATTACCAGAAGGAGATAAACTTCCCATAAAAGCCCCTATCCCAGATTTCAAACTCCAATAAAACATATTTCAGAATAAAATTAAGTGTGTGATATTAACAATGTATTTATAATTTCTTTAATATAAAGGAGGAATACCTTTTTAAAAGCAAATCCCCTTTCTACTCCAAATAAGCCAGGGAACAATTTTCTTTCTTTCTTTCTTTCTTTCTTTTTTTCTTTTTTTCTTTTTTTTTTTTTTTCGACATTTTCTTTCTTTCTTTTCTAATCACTTCCCCTCCTCCTCCTCCGCCTCTCTTCCATGCTATTCTTGACTTTCTTTCTTTTTTAAATAAATTTGTTTTTGTTTTTTTCGAGACAGGGTTTCTCTGTGTACGGTGCCTGTCCTGGATCTCGCTCTGTACACCAGCCTAGCCTTGAACTCACAGAGATCCACCTGGCTCTGCCTCCCAAGTGCTGGGATTAAAGGCATGCGCTACCATTGCCCAGCGTTTTTAAAATAATTTAACTTTATGTGCATTGGTATGAAGGTGTCAGATCCCCTAGAACTAGAGTTACAGACAGGTGTGAGCTGCCATGTGGGTGCTGGGAATTGAACCTGGGTCCTCTGGAAGAACAATCAGTGCTCTTAACCACTGAGCCATCTCTCCAATCCCACAATTTTCTTTTTTTTTTTTTAGGTTTATTTATTATGTATAATGTTCTGCCTGCATGTACACTTGCAGGCCAGAAGAGGGCACTAGATCTTATCATGGATGGTTGTCCCAAGTGGTTGCTGGGAATTGAACTCAGGGCCTCTGGAAGAGCAGGCAATGCTCTTAACCTCTGAGCCATTTCTCCAGCCCCAATTTTTTCTTCTTCTTCTTTTTTTTTGGTTTTTCAAGACAGGGTTTCTCTGTGTAGCTTTGTGCCTTTCCTGGATCTCACTCTGTAGACCAGGCTGGCCTTGAACTCACAAAGATCTGCCTGGCTCTGCCTCCCAAGGGCTGGGATTAAAGGCATGTACCACCACTGCCTGGTGCCCAATTTTCTTCTTATAATGAACTGAAACTATAAGTAGAAAGCATCACTGGAGAGCAGATTATTAGCCTCCTAGCTATGTACATGTCTTACACAGAATTAAGACCCTCATATGCCAAACCACACAGGATAGTGTTTGAGGCCATATCAAACATTTATCTCTATAACAGAGTAGCAAAGCATGCATTGAAATCACCCAGATATCTGAGAACATCACTGTTAATTCAGAAACAAACATCTGTACCATTGAATACTAGTTTTTAACAAACACCAAGGAATCTCCAATTTGAGTCCCTCCTTGGTGTTAATAGGCCTCACCCATTGGACTTAATATCTCCTGCTATCATACTGGTTAAGTATGACATCCATATGATGACATAGTCAACATAGACCATTTTAATAACCTATTAGCTCCATTTCCCTTCAACAGCACTAAGACAGTTACACCTTTCCCCCCTTCCCTTTGCTTTGAAAGAACTCTGAACTTTCCACTCATGTATTCTGACAATCACATTTCTGGTTATCTCTTCATTCTCCAAGTACACTAGCCTTCTTAAAGATTTTACTTCTTTTTTAAATGTCTATTATTTCATGTGTATGAATGTCTTGCCTACATGTATGTCTGTGTATTGTGTGCATGCACTGCTCAAGGAGGCCAGAAGAGGGTGTTGGGTTTCCCAGGACTGGAGTTACACACAGCTGGCATGTGAGCACTGGGAACTGAACCTGAGTCCTCTGGAAGAGCTGAGCCATCTCTTCAATTCCAGATTTTACTTCTTCTAACCTCCAATTTAGACTGTGCGGTTGATCACAGATCCCACACTATCACTAGCAATGTAAAGTGGCTCCCCATTTTCTATTTCTGCTTTGCAAATTCCAGTTTTGGATTAGCAATCTCTCCCCCCACCCCTTCCTGCTCTTAGGGTACTGGAGAAAAAGCAAAATCTGGTAGTGGCACACACCTTTGATCCCAGCAGAAGCAGGTAGATCTCTAAGTTCAAGGACAGCCTGATCTACAAAGAGTTCCAGGACAGCCAGGGCTATGCAGTCTCAAAAAAAAAAAAAAAAAAAAAAATTCCTTTATCCTTGGTGCTAGAGATGGCTCAGTTTAGAGCACTTGTTGCTCTTCTAGAGGACCTAGATTCAAGCCCTAGCACCCACATAAGCAGCTCACCACGATCCATAAGATCCATAACTCCAGGTCCAGGGAACCTAATGCCCTTTTCTGACTACTGAGGGCACCGTCACACATGTGGTAACAAACATACACACAGGCCAACAGTCATACATCATAGCTGGACAGCATGATCTACATAATGAGTTCCAAGCTAGTCAGAGCTACACAGTGAGATCCTGTCTCAAAACAAACCAACAAGAAACCACTCATCACATAACATAAAAATAAATCTAAAATAATAATAATAATAATAGTAATAAATCCTTGATATTTTCCACTGATTCCTATGGCTATAATAGGCATGTCAGAAACTCACTACAGCTCCTTCAACCTTCAGGAAAAAAATTATTTATCCACAGATAACTACGACAATAAAAATAAGGCCAGTCTAGTGTGATAACACGCACATAGTTTGAGGCTGGCCTGAGCTATACAAGCCTGACTCAAGCAAACAAACAAAAAAAGAAAAGAAAACCTTTTTACTCATCATCACCGCCTTCTGTTTACTCCTAAATCCATGCGATTACTACTCTATCACCAAAACTGCCTTGGAAAGAAACAGGTGAACTCCCAATTGCTAAACCCACTTGCTTCTAACTGGAATGAACCTGACCTCGGGCGCACCTGACACAGGGTACTATTCCCCTCCCTTCTTCAAGCCGTCTTCCTGTGGCTTCTGCAATACCGCCATTGTGTTCTAGTTCCTGCCCCGACCCTTTAAACCTCTCTTTCAGTGTCTGCTGTCCTCAGTGATGCTGCTTCTGACCCACAGCCCAATTCTCCGCTTTCAGGATTACTACCTCCCACTACAAGAATCCCTATATATTCTCTCTGCACTCTCAAATTCAGGTCTTTATATCCAAACGTTCTCAGTTTATGCTCAATTTCCCAGCTCTATCTGAAACACTCGAATTGAACTTGGCTACAGCCAAATTATTATTCTTCAGAATTGCTTCTTTTCAGTCTGTTTCCATTAACACCACCAACCCAAGACCATAGACCAATGAGAAACCCCTTGCTCACAAAAGCAGGGAAAACAAGAAACCTCTCAACTCTATTTTGAAAATTTTTGGAATTTCATGCCATTCTCTTCATTTTCCTACAACTATTCCAGTCCATTCATCCTTTCTTACCCACAGTAACACAAGTTTCCTGCCTACGGAGGCCTTCTGCCCTCCCGTCTTCACTTTCAATCTTTCCCTCACATTTTCCAGAGATAAACCATACCAAGCTCCTGCTTACAACCTTCAATGGCTCCCTGTCCCTACAGAATAAAGCCCAACTTCTTTAACAAGTTTTTCTCGGAGGTATAAATTGAGAAGTTTTTCAATTCGACTAATCTGGAACTTATTTCCAGCTAAGTCTGAATCGCAGTTTAGATTAGGGTCTTCAAAAAGAAGTGTAAAAAGTAAATCAGTAAAAGAAGAGAGAAGGGAGGAAGTCTCTTGGAAGTCAGGGTGTTTAGGAGGGATGGGCACGTTTGGTGGGAGGTAAGGAATCCACATCTCAGCGGGAGAAGAGGGTACCGAGACCAGTGAGGCACACTCGGTAGGGGTGCGGGACGCGAAGGATTCCAGAACTTCCCAAGTGAGGAAGGTCACACACCACAATGTCGATGCGAGGTGTAACTTCCAATGGGTTCCCGGCCTCAGAAGCGAGAAGGTGAGCACTGTCCCGGGACCCGGAGAGAAGAAAGGAGGGAAAGGAAGTGGGGAAAGGGACGAGAGACTGTGCCCTGCCTCTACTAGAGTCTCAAGGAAGGCACCAGGCTGTCCAGTGCTCGGCGACCCAGGAGCAGAGGCTGCGCGCGCGGCAGGGATGCCGAGCCTGGTTCCTCAGACCCTCTCCCGACGTTACCTGAGGCAGGACTGAGCCACCGAGGGGGCGTCTGCGCGGGCCGGAGGGCGAGGGAGCTGGCGGCCCAGAGCCAGCATAGCAGCTGCCGGCCGTGGCTGTTTAGCCTGCGGAGGAGGTGGGGGTCCCTCGCGCAGAAGCCGGCGATTCCGCGGGGCCAGCGGCAGCGCAGGAGCGGGAGGCTACTGCCATGGCCTTGCGGTCTGGGCTGCTTTCCCCCGCCTGCTCGGCGGCGGGGCCCGGAGGCGGATCACCGCTGGGACTGAGAGGGCAGCTGGAAACTCTCGGCTCCCCGCGGGTGAGCGTCTGAAACGCTTGGGGGCAGGGGACCGGGGGCGGGGGCTCCGGGGGCTCCGCCCCTCTTCAGGCCTCCCTCGGAGCAGCCAATCAGTCGTCGATCTTTGACAAACGAGCTAGCGGGGTTGTCCAATTAACGCTAGGGATGCCACGTGGTACGAGGGTGGGCACAATGGGCGTTCAGAGAAGCCAATCAGCATCGCTAGGCGCCAACTCTGAGAAGACGAAGGGAACCAATAGGAAGGGAGTGGAGGTAAAAACAGTAGAGACAGTGTGTTGAAAAAGCGGAACCGAAGGGCAGAGAATACACCTGGGGGAAAACCTAGTCTAAAGAGTCTCTAAGAGGGCGGGACGGTAAACAAAAGATAAACCAATCAAACCCCCCAAACAGAAGCAATTGATAATTAATTAAGCCAATTGAACAAGCACTAGACTGGCGCGGCTTTTGAATAAGGTGTCCTGCAAGATCGAATGTGATGTACTGCAGGATTGCAGAGTAATGCGAAACTAAAATTAATACATAATTCCTAGCGACTTGAGAAAAAAGCAACCAAACGAAATGCCGAGGGAAGAGATTGGACTTGGTGAAGACTTAGAGGATGGGTATCACGAGCTGGCTTGAAAAGGAGAATTATGGGTTGGGCGGTGGTGGTGCACGCCTTTATTCCCAGCACTCGAGAGGCAAGAGGCAGGGGGTTCTCTGTGAGTTCGAGGCCAGCCTGGTCTACAGAGCGAGATGCAGGAAAGGCACAAAGCTACACAGAGAAACCTGTCTCGAAAAACCAAAAAGAAAAAAGAAAAGGAGAATTATGAAAGATCTTCGTGAGGAATAAATAAGAATTTACCCAACTGTTCGTCAGGTACATATTTCCTCACACTTTCCATACCCACGGATCTCAAGAGTTTATATTCTTACACCTGAGCAGACTGCAATAGAGGAATGACAGTCGGGCAGTGGTGGCGCATGCCTTTAATACCAGCACTCGGGAGGCGGAGGCAGGTTGATCTTTGTGAATTCGAGGCCAGCCTCAAAAAGTTAACAAAATAAAAAGAAGAAGCACAAGGACAGATAGATACGGTGGAATATGGGCCTTTCTCCCAGAGTTTAGGGGCCTCCCTTAAAAATCTTTAGACTTCCCTCTTCCTGGAAGTAGAGATTCTTGGCAAATATGTGGAACATAAGTAATTGGAATAGGACTATGGGCAGAAGGCAATGGTAGAGAGTGTACCATGTGACCTTGGGTTCAATCCCCAGCACTGAAAATAGTAATAACAACAGAATAAAGGTGGTCCTGATGGCAACCGAGTTTAAGAAAATGTATGGTAGGAAATAAAATTGGAAGAGGCTGAATGTGGATGGAGCTTGAATAATAAAATATTTTTGTTTTAATGCTTGTGTGATTTGCTCTTGAACAGAAACATAACCTAAACAGGGCATTGTTTGAGGAAGACTAATTAGTTGCTCACAGATGTCTGAATGGAGATCACCCCAGCCTAGTTCTCTGGCCTGTTCAGAACCTTTCTGGCATAAATTACGTGCTGCCACCTGGTGGCAATTCAGATGTTACTGTTCCACTGTTGTCCTTTAACATTTCTGTTAAAGATTTGGCCCCCCTTGCAAGTATGTCTCTCATAGAGCTTGATACAGTTGATAAATACTACTGGTAGCAATCAGAGTTAAAAAATGCCACCATGACAGATGAATTGCCTGCCCAGTGAAAGACAAGGAGATGCTTGGAGGGCAGGCTTTTTAAAAGCGGGTCTAAACATGGGAGCAATGATGACCTACACCTTTGATCCCAGCACTAGGAAGAGAGACAGAGGCTGGCAGATCTCTGAGTTCCAGGCCAGTCAGGACTAAAGAGCGAGTTCCAAACAGCCAGGGATACACAGAGAACCCTATCTTGGGAGAGAAAAAAAAGAGTGGGTCTAAACAAATTTTTAATTTGGGGCTAGGGATACAGTCCAGTTAGCAGAGTGCTAGTATGCATGAAGCCCAGATGTGCTGACACATTCCTATCATCTCAGCATTCAGGAGGTGGAGGCAGGACACCAGGGATTCAAGGTCATCCTCAGCTACACATGGAGTCTAGGCCAGCCTGGGACACTTGATACCTGGCCTCAAAATAAATAATTAATATTAAATAGAAGGGGGAAGAAAATAACACAGTGGATACAAGAATTTGCCATGCATGAGAAAGAATCTGTAATCCCAGCACTCCTGCTAGAGATCGGAGGCAAAGACTAAAATGCCAGAGCTGTCCTCTGATCTCAACATGTGCGCTGGATATGGAAGACATCCCTGTAGCTAGTCAATGTCTAAGGCCCTCTCCCTATAACATGGGCTGCTAGTTGGGCCAGAGATTTAAATATACCCTGTTACTGCGTGTAGCTCCTGTCTTACTGCCTCAGCCTTTTATTGTTTTTATTTCAGTTAACTCTCCTCTTGCCAGCCTGAACTAAGAGTTGGAACCTTTCCATAAGCTGACTGTACATCTTAGTTCAGGGCAAATGCTTTCAAAGACCTAGTTGGTGGATGGGTGGCATTATCTTTTGTCTACAGTTACCACTGGAACAGGCTGCATAAGGTCTCTGTGAAATGCTACTGATTCTTAGGAATCTTGATCCCTCTAGAACATAGACTCCATGAAAGAATACAGTAAGCTGCCTAAGAAGATATATCTTTCAACCTGTTAATTTTCTTGCTGTGGGATGGTCTGTGTGTCAAATGTGTTGCTCTGATTGGTCAATAAATAAAACACTGATGGGCCAGTGGCCAGGTAGGAAGTATAGGCGGGACTAACAGAGAGAGAATTGAGAGAACAGGAAGGCGGAGGGAGACACTGCCAGCCGACTCCATGACAAGCAGCATGTGAAGATGCAGGTAAGCCACGAGCCACGTGGCAAGGTATAGATTTATAGAAATGTCTTAATTTAAGATGTAAGAACTAAATAGCTAGAAGCCTGAGCCATTAGGCCAAACAGCTTAAATAATATAAGTGTCTGTGTGTTTATTTATAAGTGGGCTGTCGGACTACCAGGGCTTGGCAGGACTCAGAGAGAAAACTCTCCAGCTACATTTTCTTTCAACTTGACACAGGCTAGGGTCATCTGAGAAGTGAGAACCTCAAGTGAGAAAATGCCTCCGTCAGGTTAGTCTGTAGACAAGTCTAAGCAGGCATTTTCTTGATTAATGATTGATGTGGGAGGGCCCAGCCCACTATGGACAGTGCCACCCCAGGCAGGTGGTACTGATTTAAAAAAAAAAAAAAGCTATCTGAGGCCAGGCTGTGGTGGCACATGCCTTTAATCCCAGCACTGCTGAGGCAGAGGCAGGTGGATCTCTGTGAATTCAAGGCTAGCCTGACCTACAGAGTGAGTTCCAGGATAGCCAGGGCTACCCAGAAAAATCTAATCTGGAAAAACTAAAAAACAAAAACAAAAACAAAAAACAGCTGAGCAAGCCAGGAAGCCGTCTTCCTCCACATCAGTTCCTGCCTCCAGGTCCCTGTCCTGACTTCTCTTCAGGACTGAATGGTGAACTACCACTGTAAAATAAACCCTTTCCTCCTCGAGATGCTTTTGGCTGTGGTGTTTTCTCACAGCAATAGAAGAGTAAGCTAAGGTCCAAAACACTGGCGATAAGACATTTCTGTTTTGTTGTCTTTATTGTTGAGACAGGGATGTCTCAAAACTGGCCTCAAACTCCAGATCCTTCTGTCTCCACCTCCCTAGTGCTGGGGCTACACGTATACACCAAAACACATGGCATTTTTTAAAAATAAAATTAAACAGAAAGGGACTAGGGGGATAACATGGTAGTATAACTCTTGCCTAGCGTTAATGAGGTGGGAGTGTTGGGAACAGCAAGCAAACAAACTGGCTGGGTATGGCAGTACACACCAACAATTGTAGAACTTAGGTGATAAAAGCAGGACAGGAAGTTCAAGGTCACTGTGTAATTTGAATTAAAAGGGCTCCCAAGGGTTCATAGGTTGAATACTTGGTCTCCAATTATTGGTGCTCTTTGGGAGGACTAATAGGTATGGCCTTGCTGGAGAAGGTGTTTCACCTGGGTCATTAAAGTTTCAAAAGATCTGCCAGTCCCTGTGTACTCTTTCTGCTTTGTCTGAGGGTGGAATGTGTTCTCAGCTGCTGCTCCAACGCCATGCCTGCCTGTCAGCTCCTGACATGCTCCTTGACAGGATGGTAATAGACTCTTAACTCTCTGGAACTATAACCCCTAAATAAACCCTTCATTCTTCTTTTCTTTCCTTTTTGGTTTTCAAGACAAGGTTTCTCTGTGTAACAGCTCTGGCTGTCCTGAAACTTGCTTTGTAGACCAGGCTGGCCTCGAACTCACAGATATCTACCTGCCTCTGCCTCTAGTGGGGTTAAGGGCATGTGCCACCACCATCCAGTTTAAACCCTCCTTCTACAAGCTGCCTTGGTCATGGCATTTTATCAGAGGAATAGAAAAGTAACTAAGGGCTGGAGAGATGGCTCAGCAGTTAAGAGCACTGGCTGTTCTTCCAGAGGTCCTGAGTTCAATTCCCAGCAACTACATGGTGGCTCACAACCATCTGTAATGAGATCTGGTGCCCTCTTCTGGCCTGCAGGCATACATGCAGAGAAAACACTATATAATAAAGAAAAAAGAAAAGTAAACAATGTGTGTTTCTCAAAAAAAAAAAAATAAAAAGGGGATTGGTGCTGCAGGAAATCTAATTAGTCTTTTTTTTTTTTTTTTTCTTTTTTTGGTTTTTCAAGACAGGGTTTCTCTGTGTAGTTTTGGTGCTTGTCCTGGATCTCACTCTGTAGACCAGGCTGGCCTCAAACTCACAGAGATCCTCCTGGCTCTGCCTCCCGAGTGCTGGGATTAAAGGCCTATGCCACCACCGCCCGGCCCTCTAATTAGTCTTATTGATAAAAACCAGGAGCCAGACATTGGGGTAAATACTGAAAGATCAGAGGAAACAAGCCACAGCCACTTCTCACCTGCCAACTCCTCAGCAGAAAGGGGAAGACCCTGTCTCCATAAATCCTCAGACTGAATACCCCTGAGTCCTCAGCCAAAAGGGCTGAGTTCCAGTCTCCTCCTACCTTATATTCCTTTCTCCACCCAGCCCTATCACTTCCTGTCTCAACCTTCCTAGTGCTGGGATTAATGGCATGTGTGCTTCCCAAATACTGGGAGCAAAGGCATGAGATCCCAAGTGCTGGGATTAAAGATGTGTGCCACCACTGCCTGACCTCTATGGCTAACTCTGTGGCTGGCTCTGCCCTCTGATTGCCAGACAAGCTTTATTGGTTACAGTACACAGTACAGACAAAATATCACCACATTCCCTCCCCCCCTTTTTTTTATTTTGGAGCTGAGGATCCAACCCAGGGCCTTGTGCTTGCTAGGCAAGCGCTCTGCCACTGAGCTAAATCCCCAACTCCTTCCCCTTTTTTGTCTAATATTTAAAAAGAAAGTTAACTAATTTAAGAAAAACTATATACAATAAATATAATAACTAAACATAATATATACAGTCAAGAATTACTTTAACAATATCCAGTCCACTAACATTTGACAAATTCAGAGAAAATATTCTATTATTTATCCTATCTTGGTGAGTCCAAAGGATTGTACCTAATTCATTTTCTATCTAACTTGTATTACAAACTAAAAACTGTCTTTTGATGTCTCTCGAACTTACACACTTTACATCTTTTTAATGAGTTTCTTTTCTGAATTTGTTAAAAAGGAAAACTATAACTATCTAGTCTTCAACTCCATCAGAGACCCGAGAAGGAAATAGCACCTGAGTAAGCAGGTAGTACAAGCAAGAAACTTCCAAAAAGTGTGAGAAATAACAGAAACAGCTGGTTCCTCTGCAACATTGGGGCATCCATTGTCTGCTTACAGGCCTAGCATATCTGACAGATTTATCTATGAAGCAGGATTTTCTGAAGGGCTGTCCTACCTTGTCTTGGCAAAGTTCAGCAGTCTTTTATTTTGTGTCCTTGACCATTTTGGACAGCATACTATTAGCAGTCAAGACAAGGGCATTTTCTTCTCCAGTGACTAACTTTTGCCACAAAGAAAGTAAACTCCATATGGAGTTTCTTCGATGTCCATCATCTTCTTTGAAGTAGATTGGTGCTGCCAGGAGCAGACATGTCTCATTGTCATAAAAAAAAGAATCTGCCCGGTGGTGATGGCACATGCCTTTAATCCCAGCACTCAGGAGGCAGAGCCAGGAGGATCTCTGTGAGTTCGAGGCCAGCTGGTCTACAGAGCAAGATCCAGGACAAGCACCAAAACAACACAGAGAACCCCTGTCTTGAAAAAAAAAAAACCAACTATGTTATTAAAACATTTTAAATGCCATATTCTGTAGATCTCTGAAGTGTTTGAAGATAACCTGTCTATCTAAAATATCTGTTTGACATTGAAAACATACCTAATATGAATTACAAGTTTAATTATAATGACTAACTACTAACTTGCACTCTTTATATCCTAATTAGTTGGTAATAATAACTTTCAAGAAATAGTAATTTGTATTACATTGTTAAATGAGGTATAATATCTTGAACAAGATTAGAAGTGTATGTACAATATAGTCTAACAAAATTAATCTCAAATTTGTATCAATATATAAAATTTGTATACACTATACAACAATCCAATCCAATATAAAATATTTAAAACTAGTAGTTGCATTTTAAAAGAAAATTCAATAATCTAACTTTTTTTTAAAGATTTATTTATTTATTATGTATACAGCATGTATGACTGCAGGTCAGAAGAGGGCACCAGATCTCATTACAGATGGTTGTAAGCCACCATGTGGTTGCTGGGAATTGAACTCAGGACCTCTGGAGGAGCAGTCAGTACTCTTAACCTCTGAGCCATCTCTCCAGCCCCCAATAATCTAACTTTTTATCTTACATCTATATTCCCATTTTTTCTCTTCAGGGTAGATTCAACAATCTACCCTTTTATCTATCCTATCATTTCTACATCTATTTTTTTTTCAGAGTAGATTCAATAATCTACCTTTTATCTTATTATATCTATATCCCCTTTTTTCTTTTCAAAACAAGAACCCTGAATCTAATCTCCTTTGTTTAGCTTTTTTCCTGACCATTACCAATAACAACTTGTAATCAACTACCCTAAACAATGACAAATATCCATAACCCATTGAACGACCAAAACCCAACCACCACACCTCTTGGGAATGTAGGCATCATGTTTTTAAATTTACTTCCTGTTGTCTGAGGGCGAAGGCATCTTTAGGGGATCCTGAAATGATTAAAAACTGGGTTAATTGTCAAGTCCTGGAAGAGGTGGCTGTTATCACTTATTGTACAGTCTCTGCATGCTGGGAAAGTGCAGGGCTTGTCTCAAGTCCTGGCTAGAGTAGTCTGTGAGGCTGGATCATCTCAGCTAGCTACCTCAAAATTGTCCTGAGCAATTTGTAGTCTAAAGCCGATCTTGGGGTGGTGTTTGTCAGCTTAGTGGTGTTATCATAAGTCCATGTGGAATCATCATTGTGGGGTCCTATCATCTTTTTGGAGACATAAAAGATTGCATTAGATCAGATTATTCCTTTTCTTGGTAAGTTTTTGGGGGTAGTTCTCCCTTATTCTTGGATGCTTATTTGTCCAAAGGTCTTTAAATTCCTCAAGATAATTGTTTTTCTTTTCCTGGAATGACAAAAACAAAACCCTGCCCCAACCCTAACTTTGGGGAGATTCCAAATATAATCTTTATCAATTTTGATTTATGGTTTCTCCTGAATGTTTTGTTCTCTCTTCTATAGCTAGTCTATCATCCAGAGCTGCATGTTTTCTTACACTAGGTATTAGGTTCTTTAATTGCTCTGGGAAGCAATTTCTCCACAATAACAGGAAACAACTAAACCGAATTTGACATGGGGGCCCGCAAGAGGCCCCTCAAGACGTTTTTTCCTGATGGCAAAGACAAAGGATTACTTTGTCTGTTCCTTGTTGATCTGCATTCATTAGTCCAATGCCTGCCTTTGCTACACCTTCTGCATAATCCAGAAGGGAAGAGAATTTTGTTGGGATTATTCTTTTTTTGTTTTGTTTTTCTGAGACAAGGTTTCTGTGTAGTTTTGGTGCCTGTCCTGGATCTTGCTCTGTAGACCATGCTGTCCTCCAACTCACAGAGATCTGCCTGGCTCTGCCTCCTGAGTGCTGGGATTAAAAGCGTGCCTGCACCGCCTGGCTCATGCGCCACTGCTGCCCAGCTGGGATTATTCTTAGAAAAAATATTATTTCTAGGAACGCCCAGTTTACAAACCCTTTTTAGGTGACCTTGTTTACAGCAATTAAAATAGTTGACATTTCAATTTTTCTTCAAACATCTGGAAATCACCTCTCCTATCCAAGTATCATCATAGTCATGAGATTCAATACTGATTGGCTCTGTATCTCAGATCCATTGCTCCAGGGGTGCTGATCTTGCCTTTAACGGCTTAATTACCGTTCTGTATTGTGCATTAGCATTTTCAAAAGCCAGAGATTGTTGGAGCCCACTAGGTTTCCTAGTGGCTATACCAGCAGGATTGCATAAGAGTTTGACTGGACCACAAGCCTAGGTACCAGGTATTTGTAAGGATGTAACTAGCAATGGGGAGGTCTTTTGCTCCACCCCTTGGCATTGTGATAAACAGACTTTTGGAATAAAGTTCTGGGCCAGTGGATAAAGATCCAGGCCCACCCAAGTCTATCCTGTTTTTTCTCTCTGTTCTCTCTCCTCACTATTTTTTTTTTTAAGATTTATTTATTATGTATACAATATTCTGCCTGCATGTGTCCCTGCAGGCCAGAAGATAGCACCAGATCTCATTACACGTGGTTGGAAGCCACCATGTGGTTGCTGGGAATTGAACTCAGGACCTCTGGAAGAACAGTCGGTACTTTTAACCACTGAGCCATCTCTCCAGCCCCTCTCCTCACTATTTCTAACTAAGTCTCTTATCCCTCAATCCTCAAGAGTTCCTGGGGTAAATAACTGTGGGGGCTGGTCCCCCACAAGAGATTCAATTATTATTTGTCTAGCTTCTGAATTTGGTATAATTCTATTTAATGCTGAAATCAATCTTTGTAAGAAAGCAGTGAAGATTTCTTTGGGCCCTATATAATTTTTGTAAATGACTCAATTTTCTTTCCTACTTCTTCAGTTCTGTCCCAAGAATTCAAGGCTGCTGTGTGGCATAAAGCCCGGGTGTGGTCATCATATAAAGATTGCCTTTCTACATTAGTATAACCTCCCTCCACAAGAAGTTGATCTTGGGAGATTTCAATATCTCTAGCCCTACTTCATTGTTCAATGGTCTTAGCCTCATCCTTCCACCAGGTCCTCCACTGTAACTGAGGACCAGCCTCCAAGACTGCTGTAATCAAATTTCTCCAGTCTTGAGAGATAATTCTATTACCAGTTGACCACAAGTTTAACATTTGCTTCACAAAAGGTGAGTGCAGGCCATGACTATCGTTCCCTTGAATCTCTTCAAATCTAACATTTGCACAGGAGTCTATTCAGCTGTTACACAGTCTGGGGGATATGTATCTTTTGGCAGTTCCTATAAGGTTACTGGATAAATTATGGTTGGCTGTTTGAAAGCCTTAGACTGTTTCCCTGTAACCTTATAATACAATGCTGAGATTGGTTCTCCTTTGAATCATCTGTCTGAGTCTGGACATCTCCACAGTCTATTTTAACAAGTTTTCCTAAAGCTTTTATCTTGGCACTCATATTAACCAACTTTTTTAATGATAAAACGGAAATGATCAAACAAATATTTATAATTGACATTACGTAAATCCCATCTACATTAATTATCCTCTCATTTAATTATTCCATTTTCAAACCATCTAGCATATTATCAAACAGAGACCAAACTCCCTCCATTGTAAAAATGTTTCTCATTTTTTAATGCTGGGGAAAAAACTCTCTCTTTTTTTTTTTAAACTAATTTCCGCCCTTTTAAGAAATCCCAATTGAGTCACCAAATCTGCTGACAATGATGATTCAGATGATGGTGAAGTGAGGCAGCTACCTAGTGTGGCAGCAGCCCCGAGGAGGGGGTCCAGGAAAAGCCACAACCCACCAGGAGCGGGAAGACACCAAAGAACCAGCCATCTGCACTGGGGAATATGCAAAATCAGCTAACTCCTGTGCCTTTTGGAGCCCATGGAGTTTGCTGCAGATAAGCTGCAACAGAAACTTGGCTGGCAGGGTAGGGACTCTGAGCGTGTGCAGCCCCAGCCTGAGCTGGTAGCTGAAAAGCCACAGTCAGGCTTTTTCGCAAACTCATGCCCCAAAAGTTGGGTGGCAGATATAGCAGGAATTCTAATTGGTCTTATTAATCAAAGTCCAGAGCCAGATATCAGGGTAAATGCTGAAAGATCAGAGGAAACAAGCCACAGCCAACTCCTCAGCAGAAAGGGGAAGATCCTGTCTCCATGAATCCTCAGACTAAATACCCCTGAGTCCTCAGCTGAAAGGGCTGAGTTCCAGTCTCCTCCTACCTTATATTCCTTTCTCCACCCAGCCCTATCACTTCCTGTCTCAACCTTCCTAGTGCTGGGATTAATGGCATGTGTGCTTCCCAAGTACTGGGAGCAAAGGCATGAGATCCCAAGTGCTGGGATTAAAGGTGTGTGCCACCACTGCCTGACCTCTATGGCTAACTCTGTGGCTGGCTCTGCCCTCTGATTGATCATCAGACAAGCTTTATTGGTTACAGTACAAACAGAATATCACCACAGGTTGGAGAGATGGCCCAGCAGTTAAGAGCACTTGCTGCTCTTCCAGAGGACCTGAGTTTGATGCCCAACATCCATATGGCAAATCAAAACCATGTGTATCTCCTGCTCAAGAGGATCTGATACCCTCTTCTGGTCCCTCAGGACAATACACACAGGTGGCACATAGACATACATGCAGACAGAATTCCCATACACATAAACTAAGAAAATAATTTTTGAAAATGAAAGTAGAATTTGAATCACAGAATTCCTCATAAGTTATAGCAAAAACTACTTTTTGGCTAGGTATGGCAGTACACACCATTAATCCCAGGACTAGGAAGGACTGATGGCAGTGAGAGGATCTTCTATGAATTTCAAGGCCAGCCTGGTCTACATAGCAAGTTTCAGGTTAGCCAGGGCTACCTACAGAGACCCTATCTCAAAAGAAATAAAGGCTTTGGTGATTTTGTTTGTTTGCTTTCGTGCTTGCTTTCAAAGATGACTCAGTTTCAGAGACATTGAGAAGCCTGTGCAAACACACAGGCTGGCTGCTAAGGAGGAGGAAGTGTGGAGAGTCTGGGGTGAGCCTCAATAAGCAGAGTGACAGTGTGGCCCTCTAGATCTGGGCTGCAACAGAAAGTATGAGAGTCTGTGGCCTCTAAGCAGGTGACTCTCTAGATCTAGTGCCCACCACAATATCCCACTCTCCTCTACAATCTCATCAACATAGCCTCAGGTCAACATCCTAACCCATTCTACTCATCAGAAGAGGAGAAATCACTTCTTTCCAAGTTCACCTGAGCTTGCAGTCAACAGTGTAGCTATAAATGTCAGATTTCAGAGGCAGAGGTCCCAGGAAGCAGTTAGGAAACAAGAAGGAAACATATGGCTGAGCTGATCCCATGGGGGTGAAAAAAACACATCAGGGAGAGTGACCCACTTTATTTGAAATTAGCTGGGGAGCAGTAATGGTTGGACAGTGAGGCGCCCCAGTAAAGAGGGCACATACCGGAGGGGATGAGAAGACTGCCTTGATGGATTCATCTCATTCTTCTCACAAGTCCTTACAGCTCACTCTGGAAGATCTTGGGGCCTTGAAAGAACAGATCCTCTTGCCCAAGACTCTGAGCATGGGACTGAGAGCTGCTGGGTTCCAGGTTAGAAAAGGAGTTCTGGAGTTCTAAGAGGAAGGAAAATGAAAAACAAACCATTAGCCAGACTGTGATATGCATAAAACTAGGCCCTGGACCTTCCTGGAAAGGACACACAGGCCTGGTTTGTATGTACCCATTCTATGGTGGTTTCTAACTATCTACCTGTTTCTGTCCCCCAGCTGCAATGAAGGCGAGTTAATGAAGAATGTAGTGGGACATGTCTGTAATCCTAGCACTCAAGAACTTGAGGCAGGAAGGTTTTAAGTTCAGGAGCAGGCTGGGCTCCATGGCAAGCCTGAGCTACAAAGGAAAACCTGGCCTTTAAATAAATGTTAATAATTACTTTGGCTTCTCTTCAAATCATATAAATATTTTGCCTTTCACTAAATAAATATTGAATAATAAAGTAGCTTAACTCTCTCTGATACACAACATGGATGGATGGACTCACACAGAAAAGGACAAATGATTAGCCAGCTGCATTCAGACACCATTCAGATTCGGCCTCTCCCAGACCTGTCCTTACCCCTGTCTAGTTTCTTTAAAAGTTCCCAGCTACGGTCACAGTCTGGAAGACTGACTTCAGAGCTAGATGAAGAAAGAGACATGGCGAAGATGTTGGCCATAGGCAGCTTAGATTGCCAGGCATGAACAGACGTCCTAAAAAGAACAATCAGAGGCAGAGATGGTGATGGATCTAGGACCTTCTTCCAGCATGAAACTGTCTTCTTTTCTGAGGTCAGGATTCTGGACTGCCACCTCACTCCCCAATTATCATTCAGACATATAAAGATATATCCCAACTCTGAATCAAATGACAAGTGCCTAACACTGGGGCCAGCAGGATGGCTCAGCTAATAAACATGCCTGCCATCAAGGCTAAGGTTGATCCTGAGAACCCATATGGCAGAAGTGTACTTCATGGTACATACATGCCCACACATAGGTAGACTAAATAAATAAAGAAAATGCAAAAAAAAATTTTTTAGTAATGCAGGTGAGCATAACAGTACACACCTGTTATTCTGTACTCAGGAAGCAAAGACAGCATGTTGGTGAGTTTGAGGCCAATCTGAGCTACCCAATGGAAATCATCTCAATAAAATAAATAATAAACAAACAAACAATAAAGACTGAATCTGGTAATATATACCTGTAACAACTGCACTTAGGAGGTAGAAGCAGGAAGATCAGGAGTTCAAAGACAGCCTAGGTTAGAATGCCCAATGTTGTTCTTATCAATAAAACCCCAGATACTCAGACTGACCACCCTAACCAATCCTGGCCAAATTTAGGATAACTGAACTTTGCGTGACCTCTATGACACAAACCCCCTCTTCTGCCCTAGCACACACAACTTCTGACCTGAGGAAGTAGGGCTCCTCCTTCTGGGCATCAGGGGCCTCTGTCCTGGTAACCTCCAAGGTCTGAAACTTGCCCTTCTGGTCACTCTGTAGGTGTTCCAACGTCTGCCAGACCATGGTGCAGAAGGAGAATCTCTCCCATTCCAATGGAAACTCCCTCCCACAACTCCCCACCTCCTCAACACCCAAAAGCCTTCGTACAGGCGAGGACAGTGACACAGGTATACAGCAAAGAGACTGGGAAGAACTGCTTTGGAGGGATATGGAATCAGCATGGGGAAGAATGATGGGGACAGAGATGGGGGTGGAAGAAGATATCTAGGCCTTTCTGTAGAGCAGGACAGACAGGAAGGATGGGGACTCCATGAAGAAATATGTGGAAACTGGTCGAAGCCTGTCCTACCTTCCAGCTGCGGGCTTGAACCTGGCGCCCTTCAGCTATCTGTTCCAGCAGCAACTCCTGATGTTGGCCTGAAAATGAGACAGGATATGCGGGGACACCATTCTCCAACGTCACTCCTTCTTCGCTGTCTTGTAATTGGACTGGCAGTAGAAAGCTGGCCTCAAACTCACAAAGATCCCCCTGCCTCTGCCTCCCAAATGCTGGGATTAAAGGTGTCTGCCACCACCACCTGGCTGGCAGTAGAAACTTAGACAAACATGCTCTGATCCAGCGGCTGGAAAGATTCAAAGCTGATAGGAGAGACTAAATTCATACCATGAGAGAAAAAGAACAATATAAAATATTTTGCCAAAGGCTAGGGGTGTAGCTTGGTGGTGAAGCACATGCTTAGCGAAGTACAAGGCATCACACAATATACAAATAATTTGCCTGGCCAGGGGTTGGTGCCATATGCCTTTAATCCCAGCACTTTGGAGGGAGAGGCAGTGGGTTTCTGTGAGTTCAAGGCCAGCCTGGTTCACATAGTGAGTTCCAAGACAGCCAGGGCTATACAGAGACCCTGTCTCAAAAAAATAAAATAAAAATTAAAAAAAAAAATTTGCTAGACTTTTCAATAGCTCAAAGAGGCAGAGGTATGGTCAGTTACTAGAAGAACAAGAAAATATTCCAGAAATGGGGACAAAAGAATACTCTCAGTCTTTTACTTACTCAGCTGGTCTCGAAGCAACTTCAGTTCCTCCCGAAGAATCTCTGACTCTTCCCACAAAAGCTGGTGCCTACATGAGTGACAGCATGTCATTCTAAAATCAAATAACAAACCCAAAGTGGCTGGAGACAAAGTCTTGCTAAGTGGCCCTAGTTGGCCTACAACTCAATATGTGGAGCAGGCTGGACTCAAACTCATAGAGATCACCAGCCTCTGCCTCCTGAGCACTAGGATTAAAGGTGTGTGACACCAGAAAATAAATCTTAAATAAACAAAAAGACAAAGTCTTGCCCATCACTTACTCAGTCCGCAGCTCTTGGTGAAAGCCATTGGTACTACTGAACTTCCCTGGTCTTGTTCTCGTTTGGGTTTGGACTAGCTCTTGAACCTGGTTCCGAAGGCCCTGCAGTTCCTTTCTCAACCCTTCCAGGCGTTGCTCCAGAAGGGCTCTCCCTTTTGGGCCCTCCTGAAGCAATTTTAGTGATGCTGTAGTGGGACAAGTGAAGGCAAACTGCTCTAAGAGCTTCACACATGAGCCCAGGCACTACTTGCAAATCAAAACAAGTACACATACAAAAGCTACATAGCAAAACTGTGGGCACGTATACAAAGTCATGTGGGGCTGAAGAGATGGCTCAGCCTCACAACCAAAAGTTGTATATAGATCAGCAGTAGAGCATAGCTCAGTATGCACACAACTCCAGTTTTAATTTTAAAACTCTGTATACTGCACATGAAGCAAAGAATTGGCCCAGTACCTTCCAGAGCAGTGATCTTCTTCATCTGCTGCTCCCGATCCTTCAACAGGCTCTGCACAGCACCCTTAGCGCCGCAGTCACCTATCCAAGGACAGAAAACCCAGAAACTACTTTTTAAGTTGTTTTCCTAGCTCCTAATATTATTCTCTCACATTGCCACCTCATACAAACACCTAATTCCTCACCTGAGCCTGAGACTGAAGCTGGGATCGGAGCTTAGTAATTTCATTCCAGAGAGAAGATGAGCTGTGAGATTCAGTGCAGCTCAGTCTCTCTCCAAGAACCGGAGTCTTTAGAGGCCAAGGCTGATGAGCTTGGGCCCCTGGCTGTGGAGGCAAATGATGAGGGGAAATCCAGGTGTCAGCCAGGTCCCCTAGTGAAGGAATAAGGAAGGGACAAGAGCAGGGTCTGTCTGTGTAGGAAATCAAAGTTTCAGAAGGGAAGTAGCTGGAATTTGTACAGAATTATAGATGATACAGGCAGGCACTGGAAGAACGGACTTGAAAAAAAAGAAAAGGCTGAGAGAAAGAACAATACTTACCTGTAGAGGAAACTCGAAGAGGATACAAATTCTGCTACAAAAGAAAACAGTTCCACAAGCCAGTGAGCTTTCAGTGTCCTTTAATCTACGCCCTAGCCTAGTCTCCCAATGGGGAAAGGAGAACTCCGGGAGGTCGGGAAGGGAGGTTCCTGTGCCTTCTCACCTTAATCCGGGCCATATTTTCATCAGTTGAATTGAGAACTGCATGCAGTTGATCAGACCAGCTAGGGCTCCTATTCATCCTGGAGGACTATGGACTGCGTCTCTGACTTTTCCTGCTCTTGCTCTCCCACACAAAGATACCAGCGGTAAAGTCCAGGACAGGACACAGTGTTACATGGAGAGAGGAAAGTGGGAGTGGGATATTAAGGCTACAGATACAGTACCACGAAAAACTGCGAATCTGGAACTAGGGAACGGAGTTCTTGGGGAAGTGGGGAAAATAGAATACTCTATAAACACAGATATCAAGTGAGGGTAGAATGAGCCGAATCTTGGTTGAAACCTCCCCAAATCAAGGACGCTAGCACAATCTCCACGTCAAGTCTGTATCAGCTACTACTACCGCCCGTGAGTTCAAACTCTGGTAGGCGGAGAGTGAGATTTAAGAGCGGGTGCCGCAGCGCCACCCGGGAAACTGAGTCCGCTTCTGGCGGAGACAACCGGCAATAGAGGGCGGAAATACGTCTCCCTGGAAGCGCCCCCGTACGTTCATACACACACCTCCCCGTGAAGCCTGTCGGGACACGGAGTCGTACAGACTCTGTTATGTTTGGGCTCCAACGACCAAACTAACTACTTGTACCAAGATGCATCGCGCAGAGTCAATGGAAGATGTTAACTTGTCCTTTACCTCCTGGGAAATGTAGTCCGGCTCGTCTTAACTCCTAAAAGCCCAAGTTAACAATAAGACTCCATTTCCCAGCAAGCTCAGCGTTCAACGTGCGCTAATGGAGCCGCGTGTCGCAGACCTGAAGCAGAAGATTGAGGACACTTTGTGTCCTTTTGGCTTCGAGGTTTACCCTTTCCAGGTTGGTTTGACTTCCCTGTGGTTCTAGGGCCAGCTGTATGATTGGCCTTGGCGCCAAAAGTATGAGGCCCGGTGAGCCCAAGCTCCTACCGCGGCCGTCTAATAACCCAGTCTCCGAGTCGTGATGTGAAATGGGGCTTGTTAAAAAGGTAGAGAAACAGACACGTTTGCCCGATTACCTCTTTATGATGTCAAACAAATGAATTGGATTCAACCCACGATACCTGACCTCTCCGTAATTTAAAAATAATAATAATAATAATGTCCCCCTGTGGGGCCGGAATCACCAGACGCTTCCAAAGGAATTAGGAGAGGTCAAAGTTTGGAAGGTAGGCATGGCTATGTATTCGGTCCGTTGAAGAAAGAAGAGAATTCCTGATGTTGAGCAAGGCACAATTGGCTAGTTTGTTCCGTCAGCCAACAGAAGGCTAATTCATAATGTTGCTAGCCATCAATACAGGACTGAGCATAGAAATTCCTCACGCTCGCCTGGTACAGAACGAACTCTCTGTAACCTCGGTCCCACTCCACACCACCCGGCTCCGCCCTATCCCACAGTACTGAGTGAACAAGATATGCTTAGGACACAAGCCTAAATTAAAATCATCCTGAGTCCTTGGACCTATCTTTAGAGACTTCCCATTTCTCACCCATTCCATTGAGCTGTCCACAGCAAGACTTAGAATAAGATACTATAGAGAAGTAAGTAAATCTAGCTTGAACGCATTTGCAGGAGGAAAAAACTTGAAATTGAACCTCTGGAGGGTGTAGCTCAGTGACAGAGCTCTTGACCACCATGCTTGAGGTCTTAGGTTCAATTCCCAAATTGAGGAAAAAGAATGAAACTGAGCTGAAGCTGTAACTCAGTGATAGAGTGCTGGCTTAGTATTGGCAAGGCTCTGGGTTTAATCTCAAGCACCAGTTCAAAAACAAGCGTGAAAAGATGGATTTAGGGGCTGGAGAGATGGCTCAGCAGTTAAGAGCACTGACTGCTCTTCCAAAGGACCAGGGTTCAATTCCTAGCACCCAAATGGCAGCTAACAACTGTCTGTAACTCCCAAGTTCTGACACCCTCACATAGATAAACATGCAGGCAAAGCACTAATGCAAATAAAATAAAAATAAATGAATTATTTAAAATAAAAGATGGATTGAAAGGAGGGAGGGTTATTGAAAGGAGGCAGTGATGGATGGCAGATAGGGAAAAAACAGGAATGCCTATGTGAGGTCCAGGTACGGTGGCAGAAGACTTTGACTCCAGTCTGTTCTACATATGGAGCTCCAGGCCAGCCAGGACTATATAGTGAGACCCTGTCTGAAAAGTGTGTGTGTGTGTGTGTGTGTGTGTGTGTGTGTGTGTGTGTGTATGAGAGAGAGAGAGAGAGAGAGAGAGAGAGAGAGAGAGAGAGAGAGAGAGAGAGAGAGAGAAATGGGAACTAGTATACTGAATGGAGTTAGCTGTAGCTCTGCCTGTTATTATGAGGCCCTGCTATTCACCTTCTCAGTCCTACATCCAACAGCCATCATGAATATCCCTGAATCTTCCAAGCTCATAGTTTTTTAGCCCAACAACCCATTCTGTATCCCAAAACACTTCTCTCGTTAGGATTACTATAATCTGGCTTCCATCTTGGATCCAATCCATTCTCTACACTGCAACCAAATCTTTCTAAACTATCAGGTCACTTTATTCTGTTTGTTTGTTTGTTTGTTTGTTTTCAACGCAGGGTTTCTGTGTAGCTTTGGAGCCTGTTCTGGATCTCTCTCTAGACCAGGCTGGCCTCAAACTCAGAGATCTGCCTGCCTCTGCCTCCCGAGTGCTGGGATTAAAGGAGTGCACCACCACTGCCCAGCACTTTACTATTTTAAGTTAAATGACTCCTCACTGTCACCAAATTGGAAGTCATAGTTTTTAAGTTGGTATTTAAGGTCAGGCACAACCTCCTACTAATCTCTCAAGCCTTTTCTCCTTTTCACTTCCACCACACTAGATAGTCTGCTCTTCTCAAATGCACTTAGTACATTTTTTTTCTTTTTCTTTCTTTCTGGTTTTTTTGAGACAGGGTCTTTCTGTGCAGCCCTGGCTGTCCTAGAACTCACTCTGTAGACCAGGCTGGCCTGAAACTCAGAGATCCACCTGCCTCTGCACCACCCCACCCCATCCCCAGTGGTGGGATTAAAGGTGTATGCCACCACAGCCCAGTGGGCTGAATGCATTTCTACTGGCAAGGCTACATAGTGAGACTCTGTCTCAGATAAATAAACAGCAGATTCTCTATCCCCCACATCAACCTTCAGTTTCCTTACCAGCCCCCAAGACTGGATTTCAGTTTTTTTCTAGTATCAGAGGATGGTTATCTGGTCCTGCCATAGGACTGGTCATAATTATCACTTTTTTTTTTTTTTTTTTTTTTTTTTTTTTTTTGGTTTTTCTAGACAGGGTTTCTCTGTGTAGCTTTGTGCCTTTCCTGGTAGCCCAGGCTGGCCTCGAACTCACAGAGATCCGCCTGGCTGTGCCTCCCGAGTGCTGGGATTAAAGGCGTGCGCCACCACCGCCCGGCTCTTTTTTTTTTTAATTTTTAATCTTTTTATTTTTTTAAATTTTTGGAGACAGCGTTTCTCTGTAACAGACCCGGCTGTCCTGGAACTCGCTTTGTAGACCAGGCTGCTTAGAACTCATAGAGATCTGCCTGCCTCTGCCCCCCAAGAGCTGGGATTAAAGGTGTGCACCACCACAACCTGGCCAATTGTCACTTTCTATTCTAGTTTGTTTATAAACTCTTTCCTAACTTCACTCCTTGTCAATTGCAGACAGATTGCCCATATAAGGTTAATATGCATACATTACATAGCATCAGTGAAAATTCTTTGAATGAATGAAATGGAGATGAGTGCAAAATGTATGAAGCCTTGAATGCAAAGCCAAGATGCGGGCCTAGTTAAGGCCCAAGCTGCTTGCCAACCAGACCTGAGCTTTCTGTGTTCCAGGTGGCGTGGTACAATGAACTCCTGCCTCCAGCCTTCCACTTGCCCTTCCCAGGACCTACTCTGGCCTTCCTGGTACTAAGCACACCTGCTATGTTTGACAAAGCCCTCAAGCCCTTCTTGAAGAGCCACCACCTCCAACCACCGAGAGACCCAGTGGATCAGTGCGTGTCCTACCACCTGAGGAGTGTTAGGGAGGTAAGGCTCAACTTCAACTCCCAAGCCTACATCTGCTTCCCTGTCGATCAAGCGCAGTGCAGGATCTAGATTTGGGGCTAGGAGCTATGCCATTCTGTAACTTCTTCCTATTCTGCTTTCTCTTTTTTTCTTTTTTCTTTTTTTTTTCCGGAGCTGAGGACCGAACCCAGGGCCTTGCACTTGCTAGCGCTCTACCACTGAGCTAAAATCCCCAGCCCCCCTATCCTGCTTTCTCACACCCAGGTTTTACCCTTTCCTTTAGCAGAGACCCCCACCTGAAATCAGTTTCGTAGAGTGACTACACTGATGGACAACTGTATGAACTTCAGGCTAATCTGAATACGTACTGGAATAGTAAATACATCTTTTAGGCATTGTGTGCTGTTCTTTGCCCTGTGCTTACAAACTCTATGCTCTTTGAAGCCTTTTGAAGGCAGAACAGTATTTCCCAGCCTGTACTTATTTATATGCACATGTGTACATATTTGTACACAAGGCTCAATAACTCCTGATAATGAGCGAAGTCTTTTGTATTTCCCTTCGAGCACATGCCCTTCTGAGAGGGCAGAGGAACTTCAATTTCCTTCATTTAGTAGCGTCTTAGGTTAAAGTTGTGTTTTCCCTTCAAACAGGGCTTTTTTTTTTTTTAAGATTTATTTATTTATTATGTATACAGTGTTCTGTTTGCATGCCAGATCTCATTATAGACGGTTGTGAGCCACCATGTGGTTGCTGGGAATTGAACTCAGGACCTCTGGAAGAACAGCCAGTGCTCTTAACCGCTGAGCCATCTCTCTAGCCTGTTTGAGGAAACAGGGCTTTTAATGGAGAATCCCAGTAGTAGGGAGGTAGAGGCAGGAGGATTACCTTTGGCTATATGTAGCAAGTTCAAGGCCATTCTGACCCTGTCTCAAAAAACTAAGCCATGAGCTTATGAGAACAGGATCATGTTAATACACAACTTAGGCCTTTGCAGAACAGAACAGTCATGACTCCCATCATGCTAACAGGAGCCCCTTATTCTGTTCCAGAAATTTCCAGAACTGCAAATGGAAGTCATTGCTGACTATGAGGTCCACCCCAACCGGCGCCCTAAGATTCTAGCCCAGACCGCAGCCCATGTGGCAGGTGCTGCTTACTACTACCAACGACAAGATGTGGATGCTGACCCATGGGGGACCCAGGTTAGAGAATCCATGTGAATGAATGAGTGGGGACTCAGAGAGAAAAATAGTAAAGGCCCTCCAAGTATTTCTATGAGGTCCCACGGTCCTTCACCTTCCTTTGATGAAGTTGATACGTAACCCAGAACAACTATGGTCCTGACAAATAGTTCACCTGTTTTCTGGCTCCTTTACCTGCTGATTTACCTGAGGACGTAACAGTTCAAAAAATCTGGTCCCTTTTAGTGTTTTAAAAATATTTACTGTGTGTGCATGCATTGATAGAGGTCAGAGGATAATTGCAGGAGTCAGTTCTCTCCTTCCACCATGTGGGTCCTTGGGGATGAACTGAGGTTGTTAGGCTTGGCTGCACATACCTTCACTCACTAAGTCATCTCACCAACTTCCTGGTCTGTTTTTTGTTTTGAGACAAAAAACATCTCTGGTTGTCTTAGAACTCACTGTGTAGACTAAGCTGGCCTCAAACTTACAGAGACCCATCTTGCCTTTGCCTCCTGAGTGCTGGGTTGTATGCCACCACTACCCGGCTTGCCTGCTCTGTTCTTGTGTTCTTGTTCTTGTGTTCCATGGCTGTGTCAGGAAAATCCAAAGGCAGAGTAGTGATCAGGAGACTAATACTGAAACTGGGAAGCTGCTGAGGCCATAATTCTATGAATAGATGGTCAAGAAGAGGACAGGGACAGTGAGACGGAGGTAAAGGCACTACCAACCTGAGTTTGATCTCTAGAACCCATGTAAAGGTGAGAGAGAACCAAATCCATGAAATTGCCTTCTGATCCCCAATAGACACATATACACAATAGATTTCTTAAAAATGAGGGAAAGAGACGGGCGTTGGTGGCGCACGCCTTTAATCCCAGCACTTGGGAGGCAGAGCCAGGCGGATCTCTGTGAGTTCGAGGCCAGCCTGGGCTACCAAGTGAGTCCCAGGAAAGGCGCAAAGCTACACAGAGAAACCCTGTCTCGAAAAACCAAAAAAAAAAAAAAAGAAAAAAAAAAAGAAATTGAGGAAAAAAGCTTGCAATAATGGGAGTTGGACCTAGTATCAAAATGACTTCTGTAAACCTGAAAACTACTTTTTGCCCTCTCCCCAGCACATAGCAGGTGTGTGCATACACCCCCGATTTGGGGGCTGGTTTGCTATCCGAGGAGTAATATTGCTGCCAGGGATTGAAGTACCAAATTTGCCACCCAGAAAGGCCCCTGACTGTGTGCCTACAAGAGCTGGCCGCATCACTCTGCTCGAAGGCTTCAATTTCCATTGGCGTGACTGGACTTACCGGGATGCTGTGACTCCTGAAGAACGTTACTCAGAAGAACAGAAGATCTACTTTTCTACCCCACCTGCCCAACGCTTGGCCCTATTAGGCTTTGCCCAGCCCTCAGAACACGCTAGCATTACACCTGAGCATCCCAGTTCCATGCTTACCAAGCCCCAGAATTCCAGCAGAGCAAGAAGCTGGCTTAGCCCCAGTGTCTCACCACCTGTATCCCCAGGTCCTTGACCTTTTCCCCTGTGAGATACCATTTGTGTTAGATTTATTTTGGGTAAAATTTGGGTTTTGAAAAAGCACTTTTGGTTTTTTTTTTTGGGGGGGGGGTTGTTTTTTTTCTTTTTTGGTTTTTGGTATGCAAGACAGGGTTTCTCCTTGTAGTTTTGGTGACTGTCCTGGAATTCACTCTGTAGACCAGGCTGGCCTCCAACTCACAGAGGTCTGCCTGCCTCTGCTTCCCAAGAGCTAGGATAAAAGACATATGCTGCCACCACCCAGTAAAAAAAAAAAAGCACGTTTTATTTGAGTATTATTTCCTGATAATAGCTCTTCAAAGAGAGTCAAGATTCACTTTACAATGGTCAAGACAAATCACATGCCAAGGCAGACTCAAAATCAGCAGCTGCCTTCAAATATTGGACTTATACCTGTTACTATTTTTGTGTAGTACTCTAAATACTATTTAGAGTTGTGGTTCTCAATCTTCCTAATGCAACCCTTTAATACAGTTAGTTATGTTGTGGTAACCCCAACCATAAAATTATTTTTATTGCTATAATTTTGATAGTTATAAATCATAACGTAAATATGTTTTCAGATGGTCTTAGGCGACCCCTGTAAAAGCGCCCTTCAACTCCCAAAGGGGTCTTGACCCACAGGCTGAGAACCACTGATTTGGAGGATCCTAGGGGTATACACCCTTTAAGTGGTACCTACCACGTAGGGCTATGCCAAGTTATTATTTGAATAAACTACTTTGAAACTGTCTGACATACAGTAAGTGGTATGTTATTACTAAAGGCTTAAGGAATTTTACACTTCTGCTCAAATAAATCTAGTTTGATTATGGAATGTTGGAAGGCCATGATGGTACAAGACTGTTTTGTCTGCTGTTATCAAGAATCCAGAAGAGGTGAGATTCAGGAAAGGTGCAAAGCTACAGAGAAACCCTGTCTCAAAAAAAAAAAAAAAGAATCCAGAAGAAATTTCTTGCTGACTTAACAAAGGGTTTAGAATATTCTCTAATCATAGCTAAAATAGAATCCTATCCAAAGCCACCACCTTTGTTTGCCTGTTCTCTGCAGAGATGGATGCTTCCCAATCCTGGAAGGGTCTGAAGAGGTGGCTTAGTAAAAGGATGAGGTTTATGTGTATGAGGAATGAGGTCCCATCTTTAAAAGAAAAAGAAAAAAGCTCCCTCAATCAACTCAAAGTATATACATGCATACAGAAGTGAGCGTTTTATTTTTCCATTTTGTATGAAAGAGCAAACTCAAGCCCTACTACACTGTTAGTCATGGCACTACAGTTAATATTTGCTGGGTTGCAAATGATAGTCCCAGTAAGATTTGTAGTGTTTATATGCAGATGCACCCCTTCCCCCGTAAACATGATTTAAAAGAAAAATCAATGGCCAAGCCTATAAATTCTTCAATCTCAGAACTGAGATGAGTGCAAGATTAAAGCCGACCTAGGCTACAAGGCAAGACTTTGCATTGTGTATAGGCCAAAGCATGTTAGCCTTCTTGAGGCTGGAATTAGAGAAAGCTGTTCTTTGAGACAACTCACTGAATTCATATTGAGGTTTGCTGACCAGCAAGCTCCAGCACTCTGCCTGTCTCCTTGCCTCCCCTGCACTTAAGATTACAGACACATAGCATTCATTGGTCTTGGCATTTTATGTGGTTGTTGGGGATTGAACTCAGACCCACATGCTTGCATGATGGTCTGTCCAGAGTGTGATCTACATTCTACATTTGGTTGCAAATGAGTTTACTAACACTATAGCAACCAAAAGTAAGGAACAAGTGTCAAATAACACAACATGGAATCAGGTGTTTATAAAATCCTTCTTAGACTCATGTTGGAGTTGTGGGTAGAGTAGAATGTTGTCCACCACACAGGTAAACCTCTTGATATTTTCTTTTCTTTTTTTTTTTTGGTTTTTCGAGACAGGGTTTCTCTGTGTAGCTTTGGAGCCTGTCCTGGAACTTGCTCTGTAGACCAGGCTGGCCTCAAACTCAGAGATCCACCTGCTTCTGCCTCCCGAGTGCTGCTCTTTATATTTTCTTTTGCCTTAACTTCTCTAGTACTGGGATTACAGGTATGTCCCATCATACCACTTATGTGGCAGTAGGGTTAGAACACACTGGTTAATTTCTGTCAACTTGACAGTAAACTAGTTTCCTGGGAGAGGAAACCCCAATTGAGGAATTGCCTAGATGAAACTGGCCTGTGGCATTGGGGGGGGGGTGGCTAACTGACTTAGAAGGGCCCAGTCCACTGCACAGTACCATTTCTAGGCAGCAGCCGGTCCTGAACTGTTTAAATCTGCTCCCCGACCCCCAGCAGCAAAGCAGGACACCAGGTAAGCACTCTACCAAGAGCTATACCTCCAGCCCTGAGGCAACTCTTAAACTAATTTTTTTTAAGAATAGCAGAGGCTATGAAGATAGCTCAGCCATAAAGTGCTCTTATGAGGAAACGAATTAGGTCCATGGAACTCCTATCAAAAAAGAAGCCAGGCATGGTAGGCCATGCTTATAAAACCAGCACTGGAGAGAGAAGCAGATCCTGAGTTTGCTAGCCACATCTACATGTCAAGTTCCAGATCAGTAAGAGATCCTGCCTCAAAAAATAAGGGACTGGAGAAATGGCTAGTGGTTAGGGACATTTGCTGCTTGCTGCTCTTGCAGTAGACCCAGGTTCAATTCCCAGCACCCACACTGTGGCTGACATCCATCCCCATAGGGGATACAACAGGCAGGTACATAGTGTATATGCAAGGAAAAGATTCATACATATAAATCCTTTGGAAAAAAATAAAAAAGTAAATAGCACCTGAAGAACACCCTCTGGCTTCCACATTTACACACACACAACACACAACATACTCACGTTCATCTAAACCAAAAAACTACTATTGCCTGAAAATGAATCACCAAGTTCTCAGAGATCAAGTTTAATAGATACTAAAAAAAGGAACAACAGGTTGATTTCTGCAACTCACAACAAACCTCAGGTTATTCCCAATAGTGGAAGAAAGGCTAACCGCCCCCAGTACTGTAGGAAAGGGATGTCTTGAATCACACCACATTTTGTTTAAGCATGAATAGAGTACAAGAAATTTTCTTCTGGCTGACCAATGCAGCCTGGCAGAAAAATGGACCAGTGCTCACTTCTGCTTAGAGAAATATTCTTTGCTCTTTTGGACATCAGGCTTGATGGTATCACTGCCAGGTTTCCAGCCAGCAGGGCACACTGTAAGAGAAAGGTATTACTAATTATTAACCTGCTCAGTGGTGTGTATCTGCCTCCCCCATCTCTATGAACAAAGGGCTATCTTGCTGTGGTGGCACACGCTGGCAGGATATGCTGAAGAAATGGATGCAGGAGAATTATGAGTTCGAGGCCAGCCTAGACTACAAATTTTGCATGGCGCATGCCTTTACTCCAGCACTCAAGAAGTAGAGGCGGGCAAATCTCTGGAAATCCAAGGCTGGCCTACTCTACATAGTGAATTCCAGGCAAATGAGAAAGACCTGGAATTAACTATGTAGAGTAGGCCAGCCTTGGATTTCCAGAGATTTGCCTGCCTCTACTTCTTGAGTGCTGGAAAAAAAAAAAAAAAAAAACACAAGGTGGGGCTGGAGAGAGGGCTCAGTGGTTAAGAGCACATAACTAAGACTGCTCTTCCAGAGGTCCTGAGTTCAATTCCCAGCAACCACAAGGTGGCTCCCAACCACTTGTAATGAGATCTGGTGCCCTCTTCTGGCCTGCAGGAACACATGCAGGCAGAACACTGTATACATAATAAATAAATAAATCTTTAAAAAAAAAAAAAAAAAAAAAACCACAAGGTGGCCCTGTGTGGGCATGAGCTCAGGAGTTGGCCCCACCCCTTGCTGGCATAGGATGAGCATGAAGGTGAGCTGGCCTGCCCCTTACCAGCTAACACGTGGCTCTCCACAGTACATGGCTTCTGGGAGAAAGATACACTTTTCTTTGGGCGAGGGGCTGGCCACTAGGAGTTTGAACATGCTCTAATAAGTATATGGCCAACACAAAATTTACTTAAATTTGGTTTTTTAGGGGTGGGGGTGGACAGGAGTGAATGATGTAAGATTCCCAAAAAATCAAAAATCCAAACCAAGCCACAAAGCTGAGGATGGCTTGTGCCTACTAATCCCAGGACTCAAGTACTTGCCACAGCTGGAGGCCAGTCTAGGCCAAATCCCAGGCTAGCCTTGATGGGAGACGATCTCAAAATGCAAAAGTAGCCAAATAGCACACACTTTTATAATCCCAGAGGCAAGCAGATCTCAGGCCAGCCTGGTCTACAGAGTGAGTTCTACAACAGCCAGAGCTGTTACACAGAGAAAGCCTGTCTCAAAAAAACAAAACAAAAGCCAAAAAACAAACTAACTAACTAAACCAAAAGTAAAAGGAAACCTAGAGCGGCTGGAGAGAGCACTTAGTGTATACTAACACCAGACAGTGTACAACTGCTTGGAACTCAACACCCTCTAGATGCTGCTAGCACCTGCTCAGACCCACCCACCACACATGTCTAATTTTAATAAATAATCTTAAAAAAACACAAAGAAGCCTGGAGATACATAATACAGCCCAGTAGTATAGTACAGTGTTTGCCTAGTATGCCCAAGGCCCTAGGTTCATCCCTTAATATTACATGCCTGCTGCCAAAGTGTTTAAAAAAAAAATCTGATCCTGGGGAGGCAAAAAACAATATAAATCTGATCCCAGGGTGACTCAACTTTGTAATCTGTCACTTAAGCTTTTGGTATAAGGCTAAAAAAGTTTCACCATAGCCCTAACCTACTATTATAGCTCACTTATTTGCACCCAAAATCTAAGCAATAAAACTTCATCTGCACTTACATCTAATAACAAACTGTCTAAAGGGCAATGGTGGTGCACATCTTTAATTCCAGCACTTGGGAGGCAAAGGCAGGCTGATCTCTGTGAGTTCAAGGTCAGCCTGGTTTACAGGGTGAGTTTTAGGACAGCCTGTACTGTTACACAAAGAAAAACCAAAAAGAAATTTAAAAGAAAAAAAAACTGTCTAAAATATACATAACAAGACATTAAGATTTATAGAAGGGCTAATAATTCACATGCTGTATACAATTTTATGTATGCTTCATATACTACTTAAATTAAGAAAAAAAGGGAAGAGATAACAAAACATCCTTGAAAGCCAAGTAGTTAACTCCTAAACTACAAAAGAGCACTTCTACAAATGCCGTTTCATTAAGAACTGCCCTCTACTCTCCCAGTAAGCAAAGGGCAGAGCTTCCATCTTTCACACCCTTAGGAAAAAGTGTGAGAATGGCTGTATTTTCTGCATAACAACTTCAAGCTAGAAATAAAGGCAAAGGAAATCTGATTTTCCACTTCCATTTGAGACATGTATTCATCAAAGTCTAGTAATACAAACAAGTATGGTGGGTGACTCGGAAGGCAGAGGCAGGCGGTCTACATATCGAATTTGAGGCAGGCAGCACTATATAGTAAGATCCTGTCTCCAAGAGAAAAAAAAACGGGTAGTAATACAGCAGAAAGAAATCTCAATTTCTTTTGTGAAAATAAGAAGCCTCTAATGGTCCAAAGATATGATGACCTCAATATCAGACTCTGTGGTCAATTCTGAGTACTGAAAACATGGAACAAGAACTAAATGAGAGGACTGGAGAGATGGCTCTGGGTTTATAAGACCTTTAGAAAATCGAACAACATATATACTTTGCTACTCTTTGTTCCTTTTACTTTAGCAGTGACCCTCACTCAATACTATGGAGCAATCTCAGAAGCAGTCAGACTAACGTCCATACATGCAAATACTCTAAAATTATCTGGGCTTACTGTCCCTGATTATCAGCCTTCCATACTAGCTAAACACCTTTAGATCACTCAGATGTTCAATTAATCCATATTCTAACAGCTTTAACCTTTTATAAGAGGCAAAACCAGAATTTTAACAGGCCTCTAAAAGTGAGTATGATTATTTACGTTTCTCTCTCCAGTCCTACCCTCAAAGCATGAGATTATAAACATAAGGAACATGTTAACAGCACAAAGACACCTGGTCCAGGGGGCTATATTCTACTTAATGCTTGACTAAAAATTAAAAGTGGGACCAGCAAAATGGCTCAGTGGGTAAACACACTTCCAAGATAAGCCTGACAAGCTAAGTGTGGTGATGACCAGAACCCTCAGTGGAAACAAAGAACTGAGGCTAGAGTTGTCCTCTGACCTCCACTGGTGCATCATGGCACACATCCACATATAAAAAATAAAATTTAAAACAATAATGTAAACAAGGGAGGGGCTGGAAAAATGGCTCAGCAGTTAAGAGCACTGGCTGCTCTTCCAGAGGACCCAGATTCAATAGGCAGCAATGGTGGCTCATACCTCTATTCCTAGCACTTGGGATGCTGAGGAAGATTTGTAGGAATCTGAAGACAGGCTGGGCTACATAGTTGAAGGCCAGCATTGATTACATAGGAAGATACTATCTCATCTCAAAAAAGGAGAAACATACCAAATCATGTTTAGAATTTACAAGTACTATGCTTTCTTTGTATTTCTATGAATGTTTTACCTATATGTATGTCTCTGAACCACATGCATGCAGTACCTGAGGAAACCAGAAGAGGACATCTGATCTCCAGGGACAGAAGTAATAGAAATTGTGAGTTGTCATGTGGGTGGAACAGAATGTCTTAACCACTGAGCCATCTCTCTAGCCCCTATTTTTTTTTCCTGTAAGATTTATTTTTTAAATTTTCTTTCATCTTTACTTTATGAATATTTTGCCTGCGTTTATGTCTGTGCACCACATTGTATCCAATGCCCAAGAAGACCAGAAGAGGGTATCAGATTCCCTTGAACTGGAGTTACAAGATAGTTGTGAGCTACCCTGTGGGTTCTGGTAATCAAACCATAGTCCTCTGAAAAAGCAGCCACTGCTCTTAATCCCTGAGCCATTTCTCTAGTACTTATTACTTTTAATTTGTGTCTCTGTGTATATATATATATGAGTATCCAGAGACTATTAAGAGGATGTCAGCTCCTTTGGAGCCAGAATTACAGGCAAATATTTATGAGCAACTTGGTATGAATGCTGAGGACTGAATTCAGGTCTTCTGGAAGAGCTGCATGTGCTCCTAACTCCTGAGCTATTTTCTAGTTGCCTTCCTTAAACACTTTTGGGAGACCTTGTCTTGGATACCTGAAACTTGCCATGTAGAATACAATGGCCTTGCTAGGCAATGGTGTCACATGACTTTAATCCCAGACACAGACTTAATTAACTCTTTAGCCCAGGTTGCCTTGAAATTGCACGTGCTAGAATTACAGAACTGAGCCAGTGCAAGTAGCAAGAACAGACTTCTACATGGCAAAATAATCCCTGATTCTAAAACTTTACCTCACCTTCTCTATTTCTCACACACCTACCCTACCCCACTCTTTTTTGAGCAGGTAGCCCTAAAACTCACTGTAGCCCTATAACTCATCCTATAGCCCAGGATGAGCCTGACCTCATGATCCTTAGGCCTCTTCCTCCCAGAAGTGCTAGGATTATACTAAGTTACATCCTCAGCCTGAAAAATAGATTGACAGCATGTGGGCTGGATACGAACCTCAGGGATTCACAAGTTAGAAGTTACCACTGAACTACATTCTTAGCAACCATAAATAATTTTTTAAGATTTTATGTGTATGAGTTTTTGGTTTTATTTTTTAAAGATTTATTTATTATGTATACATTGTTCTGTCTGTACATATCCCCACAAGCCAGAAGAGGGCACCAGATCTCATTACAGATGGTTGTGAGCCACCATGTGGTTGCTGGGAATTGAACTTAGGACCTTTGGAAGAGCAAGCAGTGCTCTTAACCTCTGAGCCATCTCTCCAGCCCCCGTGTATGAGTTTTTTGCCTGTACCATATGCATGCCCTTGGAGATCAGAAGAGGGCGCTGGCCCTCCCAGAACTGGAATTATAATAGACTATTTGTGACAGACATGTGTGTGCTAGGGATCAAATCCAGGTCCTCTACAAGAGAGCAAGTTCATTTAACCTCTCGAGCTCCTAATTTAAAATGTTTTTTTTTGCTGGGCTGTGGTGGCCCATGCCTTTAATCCCAGCACTCGGGAGGCAGAGGCAGGCAGATCTCTATGAGTTTGAGGCCAGCCTGGACTACCAAGTGAGTCCCAGGAAAGGCGCAAAGCTACACAGAGAAACCCTGTCTCAAACCCCCCCCCAAAAAAAAAAGAAAAGAAAAAAGAATTTTTTTTTTTTTTAAATTTTAGGTACATTGATGTTTTGCCTACATGTATGTCTGTGTGAGGGGTGCCAGATTCCCTGAAATGGGAGTTTCTAGACAGTTGTGAACTGCCATGTGGATGCTGGGAATTGAACCTGGGTCCTCTGGAAGAGCAACCAGTGCTCTTAATCTCTGATCCATCTCTCCAGCCTTTGAGCTCCTTATACATTAAAAAAAAAAAAAAAAGGCAAAAATAAAAAACTTTCCACCAAGTATGGTGCATGCATTTAACCCCAGCACAGGTGGATCGCTGAGTTTAAGTTTGAGGTCAACCTGGTCAACAGGGCAAGTTTTAGGACAGCCAAAGTTACACAGAGAAACCCTGTCTTGAAAAATAAAAAACACTTCCATTTCTTACATAGACACAATTACCCTTTTACCCAAAGCCTTTGCACCCTACCCTACTGCTGTCTCATTAGCAGGCAGATGACTTACCTTCACCATGCTTGTCAGTGTACTGGAAGGCCTGCACTAGTCTCAGAATCTCATCCACAGAGCGGCCAACAGGAAGATCATTTATAGTGATCTGTCGAAGGATACCTTTATCATCAATAATAAAAAGGCCCCTGGGTGGAAGAGATTGAAGGATTGAGAAAGAGGCATTACAAGTCAAATTTTTGCACAGAAGTCCTAAGAAAATGAATGGGCTGTTCTATAAATAAAGTTATACTAGCCAACTATTAGTGTGACTACTACACTGAAAAATGCAATGAGAAATAGATGCAGCTCAGTTGGCAGCATGCTTATTAAGCATGCAGAAAACCCTGGGTTTGATCCCCAGGAACACATAAACCAGAAGGAGTAGTGAACAAAAGAAAAGTGGAAACAGTGGATCAGGAGTATAAGAACATCCTCAGCTATCAGACACCATGTCCAAAATAAAACAGGTTGGAGGACAGGCATAGCAGCACATACCTACAAGTTCTAGTTCCTGGGAGGCTGAAAAGAGGATCACTAGTATGAGGTCAACCTGAACTATACAGCAAATTCAAGGCCAATTTGAGCTATATCATAACAAAATTGTCGCAAAAATAAAAACAAAGAGGCTGGGGAGAGAAGACTCAGACAGTAAAGTGATGCTCTTCCAAGTATGAGCACCTGAATTTGAGCCCCAAAACCCATTAAAAAAATAAATTACCAAACAAGTAATCTCACCTTTAAAAAATAAAATAAATGAAGGAAAAAAAAAAATCAAGGACTTGGAGAGATGGCTCAGAGATTAAGAGTACTGGCTGCCCTCTCCAGAGGACCTAAGTTTGATTCTGAGCACTGGAATGGTGCCTCACAACCATTTTTAGCTCCAGTTCCAGGGGATCCAATGGGCACAGGTGGTACACATACATACATGTACGCAAACATCCAAACACAACACATACAATATGTATTTAAAATTAAGCACACAATGCCAACACTGAGGAGGCAAAAACAGGCAAGTCCTTGAGACTTACTTACCAGCCAGCCCAGCCTACCTGGCAAGTCTGTAGCCAATGGGACACTATCTCTAAAAAACAGTGGACACTGAGAACACTACTCCAGGTCTTCTGACATCCACGGGACACATACACAATGAAAATGACATGAGGAAGGATGCGCCTCAGGTCATGTGTTCTGGCTTTTCCAAATAAATGACTATTAGCTAAAAAGACCATTCTCGTAGTAACTGCCACCTCCCACCCTTAAAGTACATACCTGAAAGAGATACCTTCATCAGCCTTTAAGACTCCATAATCCTGAGCAATGGTACGCTTGGGATCTGATACCAAAGGAATGTTCATGGGTCCCAATCCTCCTTGTTTCTTGGGTGTATTAATCCTAAAGCAAAAGGCATTCTTAGAATCCATTCATTCAAACCTTTGTGAAGTAAGAATATTAACTGGACCTCATCTTTCAGATACCCTTTGCCCAAAAACTTTTTCCAACAGTAAACTGAATGGCTTGATGACATTAAGAGTGGTCATCAGTGTATATCAGACAACAGCAACTCAAGCTGATGTGCCTCTGCTACTAGGCAGTGAAAGGAAGTTGGAGCCCAGAAGCCAACACTTAAGTCTACTGCCAAACCTCTAAACTTGTTCAAGAAATCCACAACATACTGCCAAGCGTTGTGGTATACTCCTGTATTCCCATCTACTCATGAAGCTAAGGCTGGAGATACTACAAACTGAAAGAAAGCTGAACTGAGTTACGCATTAACCCTGACTCAAAAACAAAAAGCAAAAAATTCCACATGCGAAATGGACCAAAAACTTTACCATGCCAGATGACAGAAGTGAGAATCCACAGATGCTCCAATCACTTGGCAATTGAGTTTCTTAAATTCTTCTGCCCTATCACTGAAAGCAATGATCTCAGTGGGGCACACAAAAGTAAAATCAAGAGGATAAAAGAAGAATACGACATATTTTCCTGGGGAGGAAAAATAAGTAATCAAGAGGTTAGCTTTGAAACTGAGTTTCTGATCTAAGTGTGCTGATACATGCCTGTAATCGTAGCACTCAGGGCAGAAGGATTGCTGTGAGTTTGGGGCCAGCTTGAACTACGCAGTAGGAACCAGATAAGCCAGGGTTAGAGACCCTCAATCAATGAAGTCAAGAAATTCCTACGATAGTCCTTTGCAAAGATCTTTTCCTATGGAAGACTTTTAAAGTTAATGACAGACAAAGTTATCATGCAATGTTAGGATACTCAATAAAGATGGCTCTTAGAAGCTACCTTTATACCAAGAAAGCCTGAAGTAAAGCCATTTCTTCTATATCAATTCTTTATTATTTGCCTCTGTATTCTTTGAATGCTAACTATAGAATAAACAGTATTCAGCCTAATTCTGATCTTCTGAGAGGCTAATATTAGCACACATCAAGTTATTTCAATGATAAAAAGGGGAGGGGCGGCAAGGATGGACTTCATTATAAATAGTATCTAGAAAATGAAGTGTGGTGGTACACTCAGAAGGCAAAGGCAAGATGGATGGATCTCTCTCTCCTCTACTGTAAAATGAGGAGCCCAAAGAGGAAGTCAGGGTGGAATAGAGTGGCAGAAAAATAGAGTCAGAGACCAGCTACATAGTGAGCTCCAGGCCAGCTCCAGCATACATAGTAAGACAATCTCCAAAAGACAACCACTCACCCCAAAACACACACACACACAAACACTGGGTATGATAACTAACTCTGGCTGTAATTTAGCTTTCAGGAGACAAAAGCAGGAAAATCACAAGTTCAAGACTAGCTTAGGCTATTTAATAAATTCCAAGCTAACCTGACCTACAGGAGACTCTGTCAAAAACAAAACAACTACCTGGTGGTGGCAGCACTCGGGGGAAGGGAAGGGGGACAGAGGCAGATGGATCTCTGAATTCGAGGCCAGCCTGGTTTACAGAGCAAGTTCCAGGACGGTCAGGGCTACAGAGAAACACCGTCTCAAAAAAACAGAAACAAAAAACCACCACCAACAACAACAAAAGTTGGGGGTAGAAATTCAAGGCCATTATCCTAGGACTTGGGAGGTAGGGACAGGAGAATCAGGAGTTTGAGGTCATAGAACAGTTAAAAGCTGGCTGCTCTCCTAGAGGTCCCAGATTTATTCCCAGTATCCACATGATGGCTCACAACTGTCTAATTCCAATACCAGGGGTCCAAGACACTCTCCTGGCCTCTTGCAGCACCAGACGTACATGTATGATACAGACATATATGCAGACAAACACCCACACACATAAAATAACTAAATTTAGTAATAAAATAAAAAAGACAAACCAACAACAAAGAAAGTAAAGACAGAGCCTTTGTGCAATGATGGAAGGATAATTAGGCAATCTCATGGGTAATTTTCTCCCTTTCTATCTTGTTATGGGCAGGGTTTCTTGTTTCTGTTGTTAAGATGTGGGACTACAGACAGTTAGCTCCATCTATTTAGAATAGCATTAGTGGGATTATAGAAGCCAACCAATGAATCCTATTTTTATGTAGGTTCCATGGATTAAAATAAATTTGAGTCCTCAGGCTTGTGCAGTAAGCACTTGCATCTGATGAACATGTTCCCAGCCTTCATGGGCTATGTTTAAGTAATTTCATGAATCACAACAAATGTGTTCCTAACAAGCCCAACAGGACATAACTAGAAAAATTTTACACCAAAAGTACCCAAAGTACTGGTATAAGGTAACAGGACTTCTAGTTCCATTTTCCTTTAGTAACTCAGATTATCACTAAAGTAAATCTTTAAATGGGCCATGAAGCCTCTCACCATACTAATGGTTGAACTGGAACATTTCCAAATATCTACTTATTTTTGGGTAGCAACTATGTCTGAAAGTCAAAACAAGCAGTCCTTGACTCATCTAAGCAATCTCTCTGTGGCTTTGCTTAACAAGCACTTTGAAGCCTCAGTAGACCCAGCCCTACAGGGCAGAGAGCAACTACTCCCTAGACCATGTGCCAGGGTCACCTCCCTGGAGGTGCATTTTAAACTGTTTGCTGTAAGAGATCTTTTCCATAGGGCCCACAGTAGCAGTTCTCATCCCAACAACAAAGTCTGATGTCAGAGAATTTAACTGAGTATTTTACCCAAAAGCTATCTCCACAAACTTATGTATCATTTACATGTGAGAAAGGTACATTTAATACCAGCATTTAAGCCTTGCAACTAAAGAATCTGTGTTCTCAATGGTCCCAAAAGAACTAGCTACTGAGACTGCAAGGCAGGAGAGGAAGAATGGCAATTAGAGATAGCTCAGCAGTTATGAGTATTCGTGCTGCTCTTTCAAAGGACTCAAAGGACTGTTGGGATCCAAGCAGCCACATGGCAGCTCACAACCATCTGTAGCTACAGTTCCAAGAGCTCTAACACCCATGCACACAAGCAGTGTGTGTGTGTGTGTGTGTGTGTGTGTGTGTGTGTGTGTGCAGGTAAAACTCACACACACAAAAATAAATACACCCTTAAGAACTAATTAATTTATTATTTGCTTTTTTTTTTGAGACAGAGTATCACTAAGCAGCTTTGGCTGGCCACTTGATGCACCACTACACTCAGCTAGGAGGTCAATTTTTTAAAAAGAAAGGAGGGAAAGTGGAACTTTAGCAGAATCTGTCAAATATCTGTATGAAATTATGGCAAACGAAATGTAACTGCAGTTCCCAAGTCTTCCCTGTGAGCAGAAGCAAAGCCACAGCTCCAAAGATTTGATGTGAAAGACTAAATGTACTCAAGTTTTCTTGTAACAAGAGATAAAGGGGACTACAAAGATGGCTCAGAGGTTAATCACAATGCCGCTCCTCCAGAGGTCCCAGCACAGATGTGGGGGCTCACAAACATCTATAGTTCCAGTCCCAGGGGATCCAATGCCCTCCTATTTGTGTGCACATGGTGGGGGGGGAGACGACACCACCTATACACATAAAAATAAAAAATGCTTTAAAAGTTTTCCATCCAAGGTCGGGCTATGGTGGCACACGCCTTTAGTCCCAGCACTCAGGAGGCAAAGTCAGGCAAATCTCTGAGTTCAAGGCCAGCCTGGTCTACAAGTGAGTTCCAGGACAGCCAGGGCTACACAGAGAAACCCTGTCTTAACCCCCCTCCCCCCGCCGCAAAAAGAGGAAGGGTCAGGACAGCCAGAGCTGTTACACAGAGAAACCCTGTCTCGAAAAACACCCCCAAAAAGAGAGAGGGAGAAGGCCAAGCACTGATGGCAGACACTTTCAACGTCCAGATCAACCAGGGGATAGTGAGATGAGACCTTGTCTCAAACAAGCAAACAAAAAAGAAAGGGGTTGGAGAGATGGCTCAGGTTAAGAGGTCTAAGTTCAATTCCCAGCCACCACAAGGTAGCTAACAACCACCTGTAATGAGATCTGGTGCCTTCTTCTGGCCAGCAGGGACACATGCAGGCAGAACACTGTATACATAATTAATAAATAAATCTTAAAAAAAAAAAAAAAAGGAAAGAACCAAAAGAGGGGGAAAAAACACAAAGAAAAAAAAAGGAAAGAAAGAACCAGAGGGCACAATGGCATATGCCTTTAATCCTAGTACAAAGGAAGCAGAGGCTGGAGGATCCCTTTGTTCAAGGCCAGCCTGATGTACATAGTGAGCTCCAGGATATGGAGAACTACATAGAGACCCTGTTTTTACAACATCAACTAGAGAATGAAAGAGAGAGAGAGGGGAGGGGGAGAGAGAGAGAGAGAAATATGAGGGTGGAGGATGGAATTCAGTGGTAGAGGGTTGCTTGCATGTGTTGAGGTGCTGAATTCAATCCCCAGTACTTCAAAACTCAAGAATCTTCCCAATAATATAAGTGCCACTAAAGGTAATCAGGTAAATGTAAGAGGCTTATACCTAGGATAACTACTCTTGTCCTAACCATGACTTCACTTCAACATGGAGACATGTGAAGTGGCCTCTTGCCCAATTTAGTTAATTCTTACCTTTGTATTCACTTAGGCTGATATCTTTGAATTGTCCATCTGGCATAACAGCTGTGGCTTTGAAGTTGGGGGCAGGATACCCAATTTTTGCATTTCCTGAAGACATCTTGCTATCAGCTGAAAAGGGCAACAACAACAACAAAAATTGAAACAAGCCTGTTCTTCCAAACAACTAAGAGCTTTCACCTACCTAGGAACTTAACTGTAGTTCAATCGTGGAACTGTCCAGTAGCTTTGAATACATTGTTTTATATTATTATAGTAAACACAGGCTATCACAGTCAAGGGTCACAACCCAAAAGCTCCAACTTCTGGGTAAAACAAGACTGAATATCAGCCTTTGTTTTCACTTACAAACAGCTCCACAGTCTAAATAAGTCAGCTCTACCACCCTTTCTGAAGCAGTTTTTCCATCAGCATTTTATTTTACACATTCATTAGGCAGAAGCAGGAAAGAGGGGGAACAGACACAAGGATCCAAGCAACACAATGCCAGCACATTGGCATTTATTGTTTCAAAACTTTAGGTGTTGTGTTTAAAGCAGAAGTTCTCTCTGCATAACTTGTTTGAAGCCAACCTAGGCTAAGTGAGCCCTTGCCTTTTTTTTTAAATAAAGGTTTCTGCCTGGGACAGTGAGATACTCTGGATGCTAAGGAAGGAAGATACTAAGCTCAAGCAAGACTGAGAAAACTTGTCTCAAAAAGTTTCTGGACGTAAATCAAGGCACTTGCTATCTGATGACCTCAGTTCAATCCCCTGAACCTGCATAAAGACGGAGCAGGAACTCACTTCTACAGGTTGCCTTAACACCAGAGCCCAAACACATACATAAATGCTTTAAAAAAAATTTTTTTTTAAAGTTTCTGACCTCTGGGCCAACATCTTAGGGCAAAGGTATAGGAAGAGTCACTTTACCGGCCGGGTCTGGGATAACAAATGTAATCCCAACACTTGGGAAGCAGAAGCTGAAGGATCAGAGTTCAATTAGAGGATGGCCCTGGTTACAGGAAACCCTATCGTTAAAAAAACAAGTATTGTTAGAAACCGATTTTTGCTATTTAACTAGGTCAATACCAAGAGAAATGGTTAAGATTTACACCATTAGGAGCTTTAGAGATGGCTCAACGGTTAACAGCCTACACTGCTCTTTGCAGGGAACCCTGGCTCGGTTTCTGGCACCCACTTCGGGTGGTACACAACCACCTGTAACTAGCTTCAGGGAGTGTTTCACACCTCTAACCTCCTCGAGCATCTGCACTCACGTGCATGTACCCAGACATAGACGACATACACACAGTGAAAAAACTTAACCTAAAACAAAATTTACACCACCCAACTCTGAATGCGCCAAGTTCCAAACTTCTTGGTTCATAACAGCAATAACCAAAAGGCTAGGAGCGTCGTTCATCGCAAACTTTTAGCTTCTTTTCTTTTTTAACTCATTATCTTTAACCAAAGTTTTTTTCTTTCCAAGGGAACGCTGCAGCTTAGCAACTACCTATGTGGTGTGATACACCATCTTCTTTATCTAACTTGCTTTGCAAGATGGCCTGGCACTTCCAAAACCCAGCCAATCCGGGAAAATGGACTTCCAGCCGCTGCGAAGCTCCTTTAGAGGAATCGGCCCAGAACGCCCCAACTTCGCCGGACGGACGTAGGTTCCTGCCACTCACGCCATCACCCACCCCAGCACTTCAGAAAGCACCGCGACACAAGCGGAGGGCGCGCAGTGAGTTGAGTCGAGCACTAAGCGCTACCCGTCCCACGACGCTCTCTACCAGAGACAGTTTCCACCGGAGAGGAGGAAACAACGCTAGCCTCAGGTTCCAACAGGTCCGGGAACTAAGGGCCACGTGAAGAATGCGAGTAGCGTCCGAGCACTCGTGGGACCAGGCCTCGCCCGGCTGCCTCAGCCCGTGACCGCCCCTGGGGAGCTGGGACCGGCCTGGGACAGAAAGAACCGGTGACCTGAGGAGCGAGCCTCGTTTCGCGCCCGCGCGAGACCCGCACACTCACCAGGACCGAGTCACAGATCTCCGAGAAACACTCACGGCAAGGAAGGAAGACGACGCCCGAGACGTGCGCGGGGTGCAGCCTTTATAACCACAAAGTTATCGCGAGACTCGGAGCGGGCCAGGGGTGCGGGAGGAGGGGGATCTGGCTGAGCCCCGCCCCGCCCCGGCCGCCCTGGCGGGATGACTCAGCGCTTTCCCGGGACGGGACCCGGCTTGGGGGGCGTCTCAAAAAACGTCCACGCTTTCGCGGCTGCTGTTGGGAGAGGTGGGAAGGCGGGAAAGGGCTGCCCCTTGGCATCCTCTTTTAATCGGGGGTACCTGGGAAACCTCGCCTCTCTTTATTCCCAGGACCCTTATATGCTGTGCATTCAAGACCCAAACTGAGTAAGGGTCTTCCTATCTGCTCACGCAAGACCACGTCTCATTACCCCATGTTCAGGGAACTGTGCACCCCAATATTTCTCAATTGCATCCCGGCCTCGAAAACCCTGTTCTAGGGCTGGAGAAGATGGCTCAGAGGTTAAGAGCACTGGCTCCTCTTCCAGGGGACCCGGATTCAATTTCCCAGCCCCCACATGGCAGTTCACAACTGTCAGTAAGTCCAGTTCCAGTGGATCCAACACCTTCATACAAACGTACACGCAGGCAAAACACCAATGCACATAAAATAGAAAGAAATCGTTTGAAAAAATAACTTCTCTGGTCCTCAGTAAACCACACCACTTAAGGCATCCTACTCCATTGATCTCTAGTGACGGTACGCTGCTTTTCTGTCTTGCATCCATTTTTTTCCACTCTTAAATCTTTCTGAATCTGATCTTGTCACTGATCTGATTTGTGGTTTTAAAAATTGGGGCTGTGTGGTCAGTTTCCTGAATTAAAAGTCACCGTTCTAGCGCGGTGGTGGTTCAAGCCTTTAATCCCAGCACTAAGGAGGCAGAGAGATCCAGGCCAGTCTAGTCTACAGAGCGAATTCCAGTACAGCTAGCACTACATAGTGAAACCCTGTCTCAAAAAAAAAAAGTCACTGTTCCTTACATGTCACCTTACATAAAATGTAATCCCATTAAACCTTATCTTTTCTTGCTTATAAAATGGAATAATTCTAATATCTTTTTGTAGGGTGGCAGTTCAAAGCAGGGTTTCTGTATGTAGCCCTGGCTGTCCTGGAACTTGCTCTGTAAACAAGGGTGGCCTCGAACTCAGAGATCCATCTACCTGCCTCTGCCTCCTGAGTGCTGGGATTAAAGCATGCACCACCACGTCTGGTTAATTCTAGTATCTTAATGGAAATAGTAATATTCATTAGAACAATATCTAAGTTTGCAGTGGTGGTAGGTTTTTGTTTTTTGAGACAAGCATCTCCTTTATAGGCCAAGCTGGCCTTGAACTTGTGATCCTCCTACCTTGGCTGCTGAGTGCTAGGATCATTGGCATGCATCAGCAAACCTGGCTCATAATACTTAGTTATTACTATTATTAGTGTTACTATTACTAGTTACTAGAGATGTTAACTATTATTTCTACTATACCTTTTCTATCTTCCTCCCACAAAACCCGGAAGTGCCTCAAGTCTTTTCACACCAGGAAAACCAATTCCCCTGAGTTGTCCTTGAGAGTTTACACCTGGCCCAATGACTCAGATAAGCATTACTTCCAGTAAAGCTGTTCATGACCGGGTTTGTATGTGCAATTCCTCTAACGGTGTTCCTGATATTCACTGTGCCTTGAAATGACCATTACGCCTAAACAATAACCGGTACAGCCAAGAAAAAATAAAATCCTTTAGTTTTGTTTACATGTCTGCCTCCCCCAGCTAGCATGGTTTTCTAGAGCAGTGCTTCTCAACTTTTTTTTTTTTTTTTTTTTTTGGTTTTTTTCGAGACAGGGTTTCCCTGTCCTGGACTACCTCTGTAGACCAGGCTGGCCTCGAACTCACAGAGATCCACCTGCCTCTGCCTCTCGAGTGCTGGGATTACAGGCGCGCGCCACCACCGCCCAGCCACTTCTCAACCTTCTTAATGCTGCCACACTTAAATACAGTTCCTCATGTTGTGGTGACCCCCAACCAAAAAATTATTTTCATTTATACTTTATAACTGTAAGTTTGCTACTGTTATCAATCATAATGTAAATATCTGTGCTTTCTGATGGTCTTAGGTGACCCCTGTGAAAGGTCCTTCAACCCACAGGTTGAGAATCACTGTTCCAGAGAGTAGGATTTTAATTACATCCATCTCTGGGGCCCTAAATCACAATATAGCATGTAACATAAAAATGGGACTCTGAGCTTTTAATAAATAGTATTGGATCTCTCTCTTATTCTTCCTGGTTTTTTTGTTTTTTTTTTTTTTGAGGCAAGATCTCTCTATGTTGTTGTTGGTATCCCGAAACTTGCTATGTAGACCAGGCTGGCCTCAAATCCACAGAGATTCTCCGGCCTCTGCCTCCCCCATGCTGGCATTAAAGGCGTGTGCTACTATGCCTGGGCCCTCTGTAGCTCTCTTGACTCTTATTGCTAACATAATAGGGTAAGATATAGGGGAATGCTGTGTCATGCTAGCTGAATATTTCAAATTCTGGGTATTTAGCACCCCTTACAACAGTAGTGATTTTCTTTTTCCTTCTCAGCATGAGGTTGACCAGTTATTTCACATTATTCATTTCCTTAGTGGAGGAGTTAACCCCCACTAGTTCCCATGGCCCTGGTATGGGGGAAGTGCTGTGTCATGCTGCCCGAGCATCTGGCTTTTTAATATTTTTTGACATATTTCAATTCTCTTGACAACAGTAATTTTTTGTTGAGTTGCTTTTTGGTGTGTGTGTGTGTGTGTGTGTGTGTGTGTGTGTGTGTGTGTGTGTGTGTGTTTGCAGGTACACGTACCTGTACACTTGAGCAGAGCCATGGGAAAAGGTTGGGTGTTATATCTTTATAAAAAAAAAAAAGCACAGAACCTGAAGCAAAGCTGATGGAGATGCTCTAGTCTCTGCCCACTCGGCACTGGGCCTTTATAGACAGGTCTAGGCAGCTACAACGGTCCTTCTACACCCCATGGTGCTGGAATCCACACTCAAGTCTCATGTGGTACAGCAAGCACTTTACCCATTGAAACACCTCGACCCTTGTTACTTTGTTTTTTTCCTTCTAGCCCTGAAGATGAATGGTTGTCATTACTCATTTCTTTCTTCTGAGAGCAAGGTGAGCCAGAGGAGAGTTTTAGGGTCTGTTTTCTCCTTCCATCTTGTGCTTCCTAGGGATGGAACTCAGGTTGTCAGGCTGGGCCTCAGGTTCCTTTACCTGCTGAACCATTATGCCGAGCCATTGTTTTTGAAACTGAGTCTCACTATATAGCCAACACTGACTTGAACTCTGGGCAGTTCCCCTGACTCCAGCCTCCAAAGTGCTGAGATGGCTGGTGAGTTATCATGATAGGCTTCACACTTTTTCTAGTTCTATATTTTGATGCTTCGGATTGAACCTCGGATCTTCCATGAGCTAGGCAGAAGCTATAGAACAAGCTACATCCACAGCCCACACTCCAGTTCCAGTCTCTGGCCTCCAAGGGCACTAGGCATATATGTGTATATGTATGTATGTATGTATATATATATATATATATATATATATATATATATGCAAGGAAAACACTCATACACATAAAATAAATTTTTGAAAAAAATTTTTTTTAAAAAAGAAAGGAAGAAAATTACCATCTGGATCAGCAAGAAAGCTCAGTGGGTAAATGCTCATGCTGCCAACCTCAGTCTAATTCCCAGAACCTACCAGGTGGAAGGAGAGAACCCACTCCCTTAAGTTGCCTTCTGATCTCCACTTGCATGCCACAGCAGACAGGCAGGCACACACGAGTGAGGCCTGCCTCAAAATAAGTATTTTTTTAAAAAAAGCTAAGATAAAATCCTAAATTAAAGAGCATCTAGATAAATGAAGGTGTACCATGTTCATGAACAGAAAGAATCATTGTAGAGACTGGTGAATTGACTCGGGAGTTAAGATCACTTACTGTTCTTGCAGAGGACCTGAGTTCTATTCCCACCACCTATGTTGGATGGCTCACAACTGCCTGTAACTCCAGCTCCAGGGCATACAAGGCCTCTGATCTCCACAGGTACATACACACAGATACACATAATTAAAGTAATAACGACTAAAAAGGTTTTTTCTTAGCCCAATTTAAGTAAATATGGCTTTTTTGCAGTTGGTTTTTGTTTGGTTTGGCTTTTGTTTTTTGTTTTTTGAAATAGGGTTTCTGTGTGTAGCCTTGGATGTCCGTAGACCAGGCTAACCTCAAGCTCAGAGATCCCTCTGGCTCTGCTTTCCCAGTATTGGGACTAAAGGTGTGCAACACCATGGCCTGCCAGCTTTTTTTTTTAAACTTTTCAAAAGATTTATTTAGTTTTATTTAACTGTGTATGAGAGTATTGCTTACATGTATGTATATGTACTACATGCATATTTGGTGCTCAAGGAGACCAAAAGAGGGTTTTGAATCTACAGGAACTGGAGTTATAGACAGTTGTGAGCCATCTTGTGGGTGCTGGAACTGAACTCGGGTCCTCTGGGAGAATAAGTGCCCTTAACCACCAAGCCATCTCTTCAGCCCCTAAATATGGCTTCTATTAAAAAAAGAAAAACAAAAAACAAAACAAAACAAAAAACCCTACATGGCAGACATGGTGACGCACACCTTCAATCCTAGCACTTGGGAGGCAGAGGCAGGTGGATCTCTATGAGTTAAGGCCAGCCTGGTCTACAAAGTGAGTTCTGGGACAGCCAGGGCTGTTACACAGAGAAACCCTGTCTCAACAAAACAAAATAAATGAAATAAAAAATAAAAAACAAAACCACAAAAGTCAGGGTAGAAATGCAAGTGGAAACATGTAAGTTAAGCTTCCTGGAAGCAATGCTCTGTCTAGAGATGGTCCTGATTAATAGAGTAGGGCTCCTTGGAGTTCTGTATGCCTATCTTACCTACACTTGGATGGTGACTCAATTCTACCGTTTTTTATTTTTTGGTCTCTATAAAGAAGCATAGAATCTTTGATCACAGTATTCTTTGTCAGTAGTTGCCTTGGGCCTAATTTGTTATGAGAGACAGTTATCTGACTCATGAAAAGCCATTGTTCCTTCTTCATAACTAAGTAAGTGTAACAGGCAAGGCAGCTCCATTAATGTTCAACAAATCAGTGTAAAGCAGAAGACAAGGCAGCAATCATTTTAATATTAAGCCTTACTAACCTAATGACAACCTACCAGAGGCATATATAAGATATTAAAATTAAGCTTATAGACTATTAAAGTTAAATGCCTTGTTTAATTGTAACAACAAATACAAAAGAAAATCATGGAAACCAAACCACAAGATGGCTGTGTCATGAGGTCATTATAGTGATTCAGAATACATTTATGTTAAAGCTGGACATGGCGGCACATTCCTGTAATCCTCGCACTCAGAGAGCAGAGGCAAAAACAGAGGCAGGATGATTACTTCAAGTTTAAAATCAATTTGGTTTACATAGTGAGCTCCAGATTAGCCAAGACTACCATGAGATCTCCTTTTTGTAGCTGAGGACCAAGCCCAGGACCTTGTTCTTGCTAGGCAAATGCTCTACCACTGAGCTAAATCCCCAATCCTGAATCTAATTTTTAAAAAATGTTGATATTAAATTTCATCTGTGTACCAGAACTAGTTAATTCTTGGGCTTCAAAACCACATTTTGTTGTTGTTGTTGTTTTGTTTGTTTGTTTTTTGTTTTTTGAGACAGGGATTCTCTGTGTAGTTTTTGGTGCCTGTCCTGGATCTTGTCCTGTAGACAAGGCTGGCCTTGAACTCAGAGATGCACCTGGCTCTGCCTCCCGAGTGCTGGGATTAAATCAAAACCACATTTTTGTAAGTAAATACTTTTTGTTATTTCTCAATCTTGGACACTGTAGACACTTAAAGTGTCTAAATAATTCTCTATTTTGGGGTTGGGGCCTGTCCTGTGCATAATAAGATATTTAGTAACACCTTGGCCTCAGCCCTCTAAATTCTAACAGCATACCTGCTCTCCCCTTGCACCTTGCACACATCTCCAGTTCACTGCCAACTGTCCTCTAGGTGACAAAATTATCCTAGGCTGAGAACCACTGAACTGGAGAGAGTGAAATACGTGACTGGTGGCTCCCAGCCTCTTCTGTCTCCAGCTCATTTGACCTCATTGGCAGGGTTAGTTTTGTCACCAAGAAGCAGGGGAAAGATGTCCTTTCATGCACCTGTATTTCTAGCCCTTTGTCCCAGACAAAACTTTTTGGGAAAGGGGGCCCTTCTTGCCAAAACATTGCAATTAAGAGAGTGGTGATGTTGGGACTAGATGTGTCTCTTTGACTTGCTTTTAAGAGAAAACCACAGCCAGATGTGGTAGCACACGCCTTTGATCCCAGCATCCAGAGGCAGAGGCAGGCAGATGTGTGAGTTCAAGGTCAGCCTCGTCTGCAGCGTGAGTTCCAGAACAGCCAAGAATACACAGAGAAACCTTGTCTCAAGCAAACAAGACAAAGAGTCATAGCTGCTTTGCCATTTGACAGATGTGCCTGGGGAGTGAAAAAGTCACGCAAGACTGAGAAAGCCCGTGGTTGGGAAAGGAGTGCTTTACCTCTGAGCAAGAAAGCCTCAATGATTCATTTTTCGCCGCACCACACCTCAAACCAAAGCAGTGATCTCACCTCCCTTAATGCACTTAGTCATGCTCCCTTGGCAGACTACAGGTGGTAGTTCTAGAGGCTTTTTTTTTTTTTTTTTTTTTTTTTTTTGGTTTTTTCAAGACAGGGTTTCTCTGTAGCTTTGGAGCCTATCCTGTACTAGCTCTGTAGACCAGGGTGGCCTAGAACTCACAGAGATCCACCTGCCTCTGCCTCCCGAGTGCTGGGATTACAGGCGTGCACCACCACCGCCCGGCTTTTTTTTTTTTTTTTTTTTTTTTTTTTTTTTTTTTTAATTTTCCATAAGCTGAGGACCAAACCCAGGGCTTTGTGCTTGCTAGGCAAGCGCTTTACCACTGAGCTAAATCCCCAACTCTCTAGAGGCTTCTTTACATCCCTCCTTCCACTTTCCCATAAGGATTGACAAGGCTGATGAATGGACACTAATCTGAGACCTTTAACACCAAAAAGGGTTCAGAGCAGAGTCAGCTTATATGGGTGAATAGCTGAGACCCCTGACAAAAGAGGACAGGAGAGGTCTGGTTATCTGCCCCTAAGCCTGGTCATCAGCCAGGCATTGAGGCTCACATATTTAATCCCAGCACTCAGGAGGCAGAGGCAGGCTGATCTCTGTGAGTTCCAGGCCAGCCTGGCTGAAATAGCAAGTTCTAGGCCAGCCAAGGCTCATCATAGTTCATGATCCAGGAGATGTTGGCCTTTTCTCATTGTGAGGTAACACCACCACCACCACCACACACACACACACACACACACACACACACACACACACACCACTGCATATCACTGAAGCTGGATTTATAGTAAACATGCTATTGCCCCAACTAAACACATGCCGTGATTTTCAAATCCCCGCTGCTGCATCTGGCATCAAGTTCAGCCTCTTTCCTTAGCCTGATCCACAGGCCCTTTACCTTCTGACCCCTTGCTCTGCTCCCTCATGCATGCCTTGTGCTGCTCAAGCTATAAGGTGTGTTTCCTATACTCTGAGTGTATCATGATGCTGCAGACCACTATGCTGCCCCACATCCTGTTCACTGACTGGTTAACTCTTGTTTATCTCTCAAAACAGAGAGTTACCGATTTTGGAATAGTTTTCCTGACAGCTCCTTCTTTCCCGGTCATTTTTTTTTTGGGGGGTGCCTTATCTGTGTTTATTGTTCCGGTGTATATTTCTATCATGGGTAAAGCACTTATCACATCTTTTTATAACTGTTAATTATTTCCTTCTCTCTTTCTCCAATAGACTACTATCTGAGTAAGCCAAGGTCATCATGGTTGTAAGTACCTCACTGTCAGGGACAAGGACAGAATCTCTAGTTAGTGGAAAAATACAGACCCCCAATAAGACGAGGAACTAGATCATCTTATAGTCAGGTTGCCTAGCAACAGGACATTGAGTCATCATGGTTGTAAGAACCTCACGTCACTGAAAAGAAACTGGTTGAAGGCTAGAGAGACGTTTCATCCAGTAAAGACACTTGCAGCCCAGCCTGACATGCACCTTGCCCCCCGCCCAGAAACACGCACAAATAAATAAATGTAATAATAAAAATTTTAAACAAAAAAATAGATAACTCATTGGGAGCTATTCCTTGTACTGAACTGTTTATTACTTAAGATAGAGCAACAGGGGGCTGCAGAGGTGGCTCAGCTCTTAAGAGCACTGGCTGCTCTTCCAGAGGACCTGGAGTTCAATTCCCAGCACCTACATGGCAGCTCACAATTGTCTGTAGCTCCTGTTCCAGGGGATCCTGATCCAGGGGATCAGACAGACATACATGCAGGCAAAATGCCAATGTACATAAAGTACAAATAAATAAATTATTTTTTTAAAAGATAAGGCAACAATTTTACCTCTGCATGGCCTATAAGCAATTGTTACTCAGTGAATGTGGAATACACAGACTCTTCAGGAGGAAGGAGAATGTAGCTGGGCATGGTGGCAAACACCTTTAATCCCAGCACTCAGTTAGCAGAAGCAGGTGGATCTCTACCAGTTAAAGGTTGGCCTAGTCTACATGGAGTTTTAGGCTAGCCAGAGCTACACAGTGAAACCCTATCTCAAAAATAAGAAAGAAAGAAATTGCTCTAGGGAATATATTAGACAGCTTTTTATTGCTATAATGAAATACTGAGAAGCAGGTTAAATTCGTAAAGAAAATAGGTACATTTAGCTTACAGTTTTGGTACACACACCTGTGAGAGTCTATCTTAGTTGTATCACTTCACTAAAGATGGCCTTTTTCCTGGCAGTTCTGTGGTGGCATAAACTTGGCATGCTGTCTTGCTATTGTTCCTCTTAAAAAGCCACCGAGATTCAATAACCAGTACTCCACCCTAATAAACTTATGTAAACCTAATAATTTCTAAACATTTTACCTCTAAACAAAAAAAGTCAGGTCAGGCAACGGTGGTGCACGCCTTTAGTCCCAGCAATCAGGAGGCAGAGCCAGGTAGATCTCTGTGAGTTTGAGGCCAGCCTGGGCTACAGAGCAAGCTCCAGGACAGGCATCAAAACTACACAGAGAAACCCTGTCTCGAAAAAACAAACAAACAAAAACAAAAAAGTCAAGTGACTTATTAATATACGACTTTAGGTTCCAGGAAGTAAACCATATCCAAATCACAACAGATAGCTAACTATGTATTTGGTAATCTAATTTTTAAGGCTGATGGCATCTTGTCCTCACTCCATTCATCTGTATTCCTTAGAAGAGCATGCACTGTTACTACTGACATCCCAGGCCCCAGTGTGGGGATTTTCAATGAAGAATGTTTTGATAAATGGGAGTTACAGACTAGATTTCCCTTTCCTCCTTCCCTTCCTTCCTTTAGACGAAGGCTTGCTGCTTAGCCTAGGCTGCAGCCAAATTCATGCTTGTTCTGCCTGAGCCTGACAGGGCTCAGGGACCCTAGGGCTGGGTCTCTGGTTGGGCCACCATAAGCCACCCCCACCGCTTGGTTTTACTGTTTCATTCTCCAGAGGGTTTCTAGGCAGCACCTGACCAGGGAGTTCCAGAGTTCTAATTAGCTACTAATTGGCCATTCAAGTAATAATACCTGTCCAATACTCAGGTCCCGAAAGGATTAAGACTAATGAAGAAGCTATTTGGGTTCTTAAGATCTCACTGTAAGCCCAGGCTTATGTGAAATTTAATTATGTTTATCAAATGCTCTCTGCCTTAGTTCTTGGGTATCTGAAATTTCATGAAATGAACTCAAATGTCTCTTCTACAATTAGACAAGAACATAGCAAAGCTAAGCAACTTGGTTGTCATTGGCCTTTAACTGAAAGACTAGCTTTGTAACTACAGTTTATCTGCTAGATTTCCTTAAAGAAAAAAGAAAGAAAGAAAGAAAGAAAGAAAGAAAGAAAGAAAGAAAGAAAGAAAGAAAGAAAGATTCAAGAGCCTCAAAGCCCAGCTCCAGTAGAGCTCAGAGGAGTCACCTTCTCGCCATAATAAGGTAGGAGAAAACTTTATTAATATAACTGGGCTTTAACTTTGCCCCACATTATGTCTAGATAAGGAAATGCAGGCTGCTGGGCTCTGCTCTGATTGAGACAGAGCTGAAGAAGAAATCCCCACACCCACCCAAGCTAGGGCCAGCCTCCTCCTCCAGCTTGCACAACCTCTATCCAGGGGCAGGAACTACTGTGCTGGCCTTTTGAAACTCTTGGACTTTGACCCTTAGGGCTGAATAAACTGAATATAACTAATACCAAATCCACCTTTGGTAATCATAAGTGAATGTTTGCTTTTTCCCCCTCTTAACATATCGTGGACAGTACTCTATAACAACACTTCAGAGCTATCTTTTTGACTGAGCGGCTTTTATAGTATAGATGTGTAATAACTTATTTGCCAGTTCCCTTTGTAGGAACACTTAGGTACTTTCCTCTCTTCTAAACAATGCAACAGCTGGGCCTGGTAAAGGCCTGTGATCCTAACTATTAGGGAGGCCGAGGCAGGAACATTACAAAACCAAAGCCAGCTGAAGCAACTTAGGGAAACTGTCTCAAAATAGAAAGGAAAAGAAAAATAAATAAAAGGCGTTTTAGTAAACCAGGTATGGTGGTACATGCCTTTAATCCCAGCACTTAGGAGGCAGAGGCAGGCAGATATCTGTGAGTTTGAGGCCAGCCTGGTCTACCAATCGAGTACCAGGACAGCTAAAGCTGTTACACAAAGAAAGCCTGTCTCAAAAAAAAAAAAAAAAAAAAAAAAGGCATGTTAGTGCTTGCCTAAGAAGGCCCCCGAGGCCCTTCGTTCAACACCCAAAACTACAAACAAACACAGTAAATCCCTTTCACTCTTCTGTTGTTCCTGCAGATTAAATTCTTAACAATTGCTGGATAAAAAGAGACACACATTTAACATGTTAATAACTATTACTAGATTACCTAAAGGAAAGATGAAACTCTTTTCTTTTTGAGACAGGTTTTCTCTGTGTATCCCTGGTGGTCCTAGAACTCGCTTGAACTCAGAGATTCGCTTACCTCCCAAGTGCTGGGATTAAAGGTGTGCACCACCATACCCAGCTCCTGTTTTTTGTTTGTTTGTTTGTTTGCTTGTTTTTAATATTTATTTATTTAACTTGTGTGTATGTGTGTGAATGCAGAAGTCAGAAGACAACTCTCACAAATCAATTCTCTTCTGCCACCTTGTGGGATCCCGGGATCCAGCTAGGTCATCTGCCCTGTGTGCAAGCACTCATACCCGAAAAGCCATCTCTGGCTTGTTCTCTCTGTGTCAACAGCAAGATGAGGATGGAGAGATGACTCAGTGGGTAAGAACATAGACTGCTCTTTCAGAGGACTCAAGTTTGGATCTCACATTAGGTGGCTCACAACCATTCATAATTCCACTCCAAAGGATCCTATTCCTTCTGCCTCCAAGATACTCCCACACACATGCACCTACTTACGTGCATACACATAATTCAAAAATAAAGACAGGGGCTGTCGAGATGGCTCAGCAGTTAAGAGCACTTGCTGCTCTTGCAGAAGACCCAGGTTTGAGTCTCAGCATTCACATGGCAGCTCACAACCATCCATAACTCCTGTTCCAGGGGATCTGACTCCTTTTTCTGGCCTCCTTGGGTGCTTACACTTACATGGTGCACATACATACATGCAGGCAAAACAGTCAAACTCATACATTTTGTTAAAAACCATTTTTTAGCCAGGTGGTAGTAGCACACGCCTTTAATTCCAGCACTCAGGAGGCAGAGGCAGGCAGATCTCTGTGAGTTCGAGGCTAGCCTGGTCTACAAAGTGAGTTCCAAGACAGCCAGGACTACACAGAGAAACCTTATCTTGAAAAACAAAACAAAACAAAACAAATAGCTGAGTGTGTTGGCACATGCCTTTAATCCCAGTACTCAGAAGGCAGCGGCAGGGTGTGTCTCTATGAATTAGAAGTCAGCCTGATCTACACAGTAAGTTCCAGACCAGCCAGAGCTACATAGTTAGATCCTGTCTCAAAAAAATCCAAAGAATGAATTAAATATTTCTTAAAAGAACAGTCCTGTTGAGCTATAATACCTTGCAATAAACTGCTCCTTTTTACTTCCCCTCCTCCCCTTATTTTGAAAGAGAGCCTAACTTAGCCTGCTTGTATGTATGTGCACCACATGCATGCCTGGTGTTCTCAAGAGTCAGAAGAGGGGGCTGGAGAGATGGCTCAGCGGTTAAGAGCACTGACTGCTCTTCCAGAGGAACTGGGTTCAATCCCAGCACCCACATGACAGCTCACAACTGTCTGTAACTCCATTTCCAGGGGACCCTCAGACACCAATGCACATAAAATAAAAATAAATAAAATTTTAAAAAATCAGAAGAATCAGAAGATGGCTTTGGATCCCTTGGGACTGGAGTTACAGATGGTTGTGAATCACCATGTGGATGTTGGGAACCAAACTTGGATACTCTAGAAAAGCTTCGAGTATTCTTAGCCAACTCTCCAGCTCTATATGGGGTGTGTGTGAGTGTGTGTGTTGGAAATCAGTGTGTATGTGTGTAGTGAGATTTTTCTTTGTGCCACCGGCTCACAAATAAGGACACAGAAACTTATTAATTGTGAAAGTTTGGCCTTAGCTTAGGCTTGTCCTATTGGCTCTTATAATTTAAATTAATTTGCTTTTATTAGTCTATGTTTTACCATGTGGCTTTTTACCTTTCTTTTATTCTGTATGTCTCCCTCCATGTCTCATTGGCGCCTCCTCTGCATCTCCTCTTCCTTTCTCTCCACGGAAATCCTGCCTATACTTCCTACCTAGCTACTGGCCATTCAGCTTTTTATCGCACCAATTATAGCAATACATTTTCACACAGTACACAATATCCCACAACATCTGTGTGCTCAGAACATGCAGGTGAGTAGGCTGATGTATACCCCCATATGTATTTCTATGGAGGCCAGAATGGGATGTTAGGAAACTTCCTTTATCACTCTGTGTCTTATTGCCTTGAAACAGGGTCTTTTGATGAACTGGAAACTTGCCTTTTCCTCTAGGCTGGCTGGCCAGTAAACACTCATGATTCAGCCCCACCCCCACCCCACCCCCAATGCTGGACCTATAGGCATGTAGAGTCATGCCCAGGTTTATGTAAGCACTGGGTTTTTGAACTCAGGTTCACAGGTTTGCAGAGCAAACAGTCTTGCCCACTGAGCAAGCTTCCCAATCTTTCCTTTATTTTCTAATAGATTTGCTTAGTTTTTTTCCCCTCAGGTTCCTGTGTCTCAACCTCCTTATTAGTGAGAATAATGTGTCAGCTATGCTAGTCACCTATGGTCCCTTTTTAAAGAGATGTGTTTGTTTTTACTTTATTCATATGGGTGTTTATTTTGCCTACATTATGTCTCTACACCATGTACATGCATGCATCATTGCCCCTGAAGACCAGAAGAGGGCGTCTGATACTCTAGAATGGAGTTACTCTAGATGGCTCTTAGTCCCCATATGCGCCCTGAGAATTGGACTTGGAAGAGCTCTGAGCAGCTATTGCTCTTACCACTAAAACCATCTCTCCAGTCCTTCCTTCCTTCCTTCCTTCCTTCCTCCCTCCCTTCCTCCCCTCCTTCCTTCCTTCCTCCTTTCTTTCTTTCTTTCTTTCTTTCTTTTCTTTTTAGGCAGGATCTATATATTCCAGGCTAGGCTGGAACTTACCATGAAGTAAAAAGGGATGACTTTAGTCATTATCCGCATGTGGCACTGAACATGTGCAGGTTTATTTAGTAACCAAATTTGAACCCAGGGCTTCATGAATGTTAGGCAAGTAATCTACCAATCAAGCTACATCCCCAGACTAATTCCTGCCATATTCAACAAGGTATAGTTTCTGAAATGTAGGATCCTGCTTTATTCCTTCATAAGTTGTTATATTAGTCCTGTCTAGATTGCTGCTTCCTTTAATTTCCTGAGTGACAACTGTCTATCCTTCCAGAAAGCTTTCAGCACATGATAGATATCGTTGAATATCTGTCCACTGGATGAATAAATCATGCTTTTATGTACATGGTATGGAGGATTAAACTCAGGGTCATTTTTTTGTTTTATTTTGTTTTTTGTGCTTTTTTCGAGATGGGGTTTCTCTTTGTAGCCCTGGCTATCCTGGAACTCACTTTGTAGACCAGGCTGGCCTGCAACTCATGGAGATCTGCCTGCCGCTGCCTCCCAAGTACTGGGACTAAAGGCGTGCGCCACCATGCTTAGCAAACTCAGGGTCTTGTACATGCTAGGCAAGCACTCTACCACTAAGTTACAGAAAGCAATTCTTTTAAAAGATAGGATCTTGCTGTGTATTCCAGGCTGGCCTTGAATTCACAATGCCATAATGCCTGGCTAACTCAATCACTTCTACCCACTTTTAACAGAGCATTGTTTGTGGGTGACATGTGCAATAGCAGTCTGTAAAATCAGGAAATGAAGAGAGGAAATCAGTACTGTCCCATGACAGGCTGTCTGCTTCCTTCGGTGGTTTTTCCCCTGCCTCGTCAGCTCCTCTGCCCATCCCACTCCCTCTCCTTCCTTCCTCCTTTCCAGCCACAGTCCAGTGGTTTTAGCTGGCTGCAGTCTTCTCACTGCCTCACTTCAGCATGGATCTTTCTGGCTGATTCCTGCCCTGATACCAGGACATCTCCAATGCCAGTAGCTGTAGCTCTACATAAAGGTGTGTGCGTATTTACATGTGTGAGTGTGCCTGTGGGTGTGCCCTCATGTAGAAGGAGGAAAATTACAGCCTACATATAGAGTCCTGCATTCCTGAATCATCCTGACCCGTCGGGCTAAGTCACACTTTAAAGGAGGAGAGTAAGAGAGAGGAGGTGACAGCTCTACCCAGGCTACTTTACAGAAGTCTAATCAATAATAACAAATAATAACGACTATAATTCAATTCCTGCTAGTGCTCTTTTTTTTTTTTTTTTTTTTTGAAACAGGGTTTCTCTGTTTTGGTGCCTGTCCTGGATCTTGCTCTGTAGACCAGGCTGGCCTCAAACTCACAGAGATCCACCTGGCTCTGCCTCATGAGTCCTGGGACTAAAGGCGTGCGCCACCACCGCCCAGCCCTACTAATGCTCTTGATTGTTTCATTTGATCCCCAAATATATCAACACAGTTTTTTTTTTTCCAAATTTCTTTTTATTACTTTATTTATTTATTTCAGGGTTTGGAGACAGGCTTTCAGTATGTAGCTCAGGCTGGTCTTGAATCTGCACTGATCCTTCTGTTTCACGTAATATTTTTCTAAGGTTATTTATTTTATATGTTTGGGTGTTTTGCCTGAATGTTTGTCTGTGTTCCACATGTGTGTAGTGCCCTCTGAAGAGAGCATTAGATCCTCTGCAACTGGAGTTACAAATGATTGTCAGCTACCATGAGGGTGCTGGGAACCAAAGTTGGATCCTCTGCAAGAGCAGCCACTGCTTTTAACCACTGACCCATCTCTCCAGCCTTTTTTTTTTTTTTTTTTTTTTAAATAAACCCACTGAGCTCAGTTTGTGTTGCCCATACACTTAATGGGCATGGGCCTTCCACTGGAATGTATTAAATGTGTGGAACTGCACCCTTAAAGAAAACTGACTCCCCTTCCCCCAAGAGCCATCAACTGTCAATAGTTCCTCAGTTAGAGGTGGGTGCTTATGAGTCTCTTTTTCCTGCAGGGGAGAATATTGAATGACTTGGTCTTATGCAGACAACCACAGCTAGTGTGAGTTCATGAGTTTAGCAGTCCCTTCCAGAAGACACTGTTTTATTCCAATTCTCCCTGACTTGTAGCCCAAAACAATCTTCCCACCTGTTGCTCCAGCTCCAGTGGATCTGACTTCCTCTTCTGGCTTCCACAGGTACTTGGACTCATTCATATACACCCCCATGCAGACACATCTAAGTATAGACAAACAACAGTTTTTAGTCAGGCAGAGCTCTATGAGGTCAGCTTGGTCTACAGAGCAACCTCCATAACAGCCAGGGCTACACAGAGAAACCCTGTTTCAAAAAAGAAACCAGTTGTGGTGGCACATGCCTGTAATCCCAGCACTTGGGAGGTAAAGGCAGGCGGATCTCTGTGAATTAGAGGCCAGCCTGGTCCACAAAATGACTTTCAGGACAGCCAGGGCTCTTACACGGAGAAACTCTGTCTCAAAAAACAAAACAAAACAGGATTTCTGTCTGTCTTGGTGATGCCAGACATGCTGGTGTTAGAGAGGTTCTGTCAGTTCCTGTCTTCTGGAAATAATTCAGGTGAGAGAGCAGACAGATGAAGCAGAAGTTTATTTAGCAAATCCAAGAAAGCCTTCCCAAGGGAGATGGAAGTGGGCTATCCCAAATGAGGGATGGTAGCAGAATGGGTTCTGCATTGGAGAGTTTTTTAAGTGACTATTTATGAGGTAGGTGGCATATTTATGGGGTAAGATAACATTTTCCTCCAGAATCATTGTGGACTGGATCTCTCTTTTAGGGTGTTTTACCTCATGGTCTTTTAAGTAGCTCACAAAGAGAGGACTAGGGGCAAGGCCACAAAGTAGTGAAGCCAAGGGGTCTTTTGCAGCCTCTTTAGTACCTATGGGGATGCCCTGATGCCTTATTTTGTAATGGCACAACCTATCTGCAATTTCAAGGACTGTTATCCACCTAGGAGCGTTCTCACGGTCAAGAGACACAGCTCCCGAGGTATAGCGGCAGCTTTCTGAGTGACTTCATACCTAACTTGATTTCGAGACCACTCTAGGTACCATGCTTGATCTCATAACTAGCTCTCTGTTAGTACAGTTTGTCTTTCCAGAATTAAGACATCTGTTGTTTCCTAAACTTTGCTTTGTCATAAAGGCCAGACAATCCAGGCTGTGTAAACAGGAACACAGCTTGTGCAGTCTGTAAGACGCCTTCTCTCAGCTCTATACTCATTTCTGTGTTCCCGATGTAGGCCTGTAATTCTAGATCTTGGGAGGTAGAGGCAAGAAGATCAGGAGTTCCATGCTAGCCTCAGCTACATGAGACCTTGTCTCAATAAAACAAACAACAAGGACCAGGCTTGGTGGCCCATGCTTTTAATCCCACAGTTTGGGAGACAGGGGCAGGCAGATCGCTGAGTTCAAGGCCATCTCGGTCTATATGGTAAAGTAGAGAAAAGAGGATCTGTGACACTTGCTGGACAGCCAGCCTAGCCAGTGGGTGAGCTCCAAATCCAGTGAGACTCTCAAAAACCATAAGGTGGAAGGAAATGCTGACTTCTGGCCTCTACACGTACGCATCCTATTGGCAAAGGAACACATACCTACACACCAAACCAACAAGAAACTGCCTTCCATTTCCACTCCAGCCGGTAGAGGTTATAGGGAGAAAGAGGTGGAGGAGAAAAAGCAGTCATCCATTGCAGAGTTCAGCCTTGCTTCTCTGTTGTGGGATATTTGTACACTGTGTGAAGAGAATGCTAGGGAACAAAACTCTAGTTAGACGCTCAGCCGCCTGACTTGTGATATGTGTGCTTCTCTTGTTCTCATGCCTTGCAGTTGTCTCTTTTCAAATAATAATTTATTTAACTTTATTTTTATGCGTATTGGTGTGAAGGTATCAGATCACCTGGAACTGGAGTTACAGACAGGTGTGAACTGCCATGGGGATGCTGGGAGTTGAACCCGGGTCCTCTGGAAGAGCAGCCAGAGTTCCTAACTGCTGAGCCATCTCTCCAGCCCCTTACAACCGCCTCTTATTCTGTGTGTATTTGGGAATGAGACACGTTGGTTCGAATTTCTAATTTTTGTATTTACTATCACTGTGGAGGTGTATATGTATGGGAGGTGCACAGTATGTATGTGGAGGTCAGAGGACCCCTGTGTGGAGCTGGTTCTCTCCTTACCTGGGTAAACTCTAGAAAAACAAGTTCAAGCCTTCAGGTTTACACAGGAAGCATGGTTACCCGCCCTGAGCCATCTCACCAATATCTCAGGCACTTAAAAATAAACAATTTCGGGGGTGGGGATTTAGCTCAGTTGTAGCGCACTTGCCTAGCAAGCACAAGGCCCTGGTTCAGTCCTCAGCTCCGGAAAAACAAAACAAAACAAAAACCAATTTCATACTTGCATCCATGATCATGTTCCCTCTCACCACCACCACCCCCCTCGCCCCCCCCCCCCCCCCCCCCGCCGCCGCCGCTGCCCCCCCCACAACATGTCTTCCTCCCACCTTTGCATCCCACCTTCGTTGTGTGTGGAACCCACTGGTGCCAGCTGCTGGAATATTGGCTTGCTCTTGCCCTCAGGCACTTCTTGAACCACTGAGGGTACTTCATGTCTGATGATTTCAACCTTGTACTCCTCCAGGAGCACCAGGGCTGACTTAGAACAAAGAAACCACCAATGGTGTGTACTTACTAATCTATTAATCAAATGTACATACAGGTTCCCTTTACAGTTTGGAGCACAAATGTATCTTTATAATGCAGAATATAAAAGTGCCCTTTGATCAGGGGCATATGTCTGTAGTACCAGCAGGAGGCTAAGGCAGGAGGCTGTTGAGTCCAAGGCCAGGCTGGTTGAGACCTTGTTGCTAAAAAACTAGAAAAAGGCCCCAGCTGCCAAGACAGACAACCCAAGTTTAGTCCCCAGGTTATATACGGTAAATGGAGAGAACCAACACCTGACATACACATACACAAAACAAAAATGACAATACAATTAAAAATTAAAAATAGGATACCTCACCCCTTTAACCTTGCATTCAGGAGGAGGAGGAGACAGACTGATGTTTGTTAGCAGTGGTCTTCTACCTTCCCTGTGCTGCCACCCTCTAAAACAGGTCCTCATGTTGTGGTGACCCCCACCCATAAAACAATTAAGTTGCTACTTCATAACTGTAATTTTGCTGCTGTTATGAATTGGTGTTTTTTTTTTTTTAAAGATTTATTTATTTATTATGGATACAGTATTTTGTCCACATGTATGCCTGCACGCCAGAAGAGGGCACTAGATGGTTGTGAGCCACCATGTGGTTGCTGGGAATTGAACTCAGCTCTTAACCTCTGAGCCATCTTTCCAGCCCTGCTGTTATGAATAGTAATGCAAATATCTAATATGTAGGATATCTGACCCCCCACAGGTTGAGAACACCTGGGCTAGTTGGAGGCCAGGCTGGTCTACATACAGAGTTCCAAGCCAGCCAAGGCTACATAGTGAGAGACCTTCTCTCAAAAACAACAAACAAAACAAAACAAAATGAGAACTTTAATGCATATGGAATCAGGGAAAAGACAACAAAATGCCTGCAAGAATCATTCACTCTGGTTTAAGGAAAGCTAAGATGGGCACTGAATGCTCTCCATTTCCCACCATCTGTGAGCCCTTGAAGGCTAGGGGTGTGGCTCAGAGGCTTCCCTAGCACTACAATAAATAAATAAAAATGAACAGGGAAACCACACATAGTGGCTCAGGCTTGTGATCCTAGCAATTAGGAGGCAGAGGCATGCAGGGAGCCGCCATTTTAGATGGCGCCGACTTCCTGGTAGCCCAGCTGTAAACAACTCCATATTTGGCTATGCTCCTAGGACTACGTGTCCCAAAGCCCGCGCATGCATGTATATGGTAATTGGCTCTATGTCCTCAGCCTATCCCGTGGCTCCCCGTGCTTGCATTCTGGCGGGATCCAATCACGGACTGACCCGTTTGCTTGAATCCTCATATAAGCAGCTGCAATTTAGTTCTTGGGGCCCCTCACCTCCAGCTCTGCCTTAATCAAGAGGCACTCCAATAAAGTGTGATCTGAGAAGAATCCTCAAGTGGTGGTCGTTCTTCCTCGCTGGCTGAGGAGCTCGCCGCAGAGGCAGGAGAATCTCAGTTAAAGTCTACACAGGGAGTTTCAGACCTGCCGGGGATACATAGTGAGATCTCGTCTCAAGAGGAAAAATTAAGGCAGGAGTTTGCACGCCTCTAATCCCAGCACTTGGGAGTCGGAGGTGAGACGATCTCTGTGAATTCGAGGCCAGCTTGGTCTGCAAGTTCCAGGACAGCCAGGGCTCCACAGAGAAACCCTGTCCTAAAACACTCCCTGTCCTAAAACATCCCCCACCCCATGCCCCCAAAAAACTTGTAGCCCTGGATATCATGGAACTGGCTCTGTAGATCAGAGGTCTGCCTGTCTCTGCTTTCCAAATTCTGGGATTAAAAGTGTGCACCACCACCACCCACCTTAAAAATAAATGAAATTGGAGCTGGAGAGATGGCTCAGAGGTTAAGAGCACTGGCTGTTCTTCCAGAGGTCCTGAGTTCAATTCCCAGCAACCACATGGTGGCTCACAACCATCTACAATGAGATCTGGTGCCCTCTTCTGGCCTGTAGGCTGAACACTCACTGTATACATAATAAATAAATAAATCTTAATAAATAAATAAATGAAATTAGTAAAAGGAGCATCCTTCTATATATGTAGCACCTCAAGTCCTTAGTTTTCATCATCAACATGATTCTAGTTAAGTTCAGGTATGCTCTGACAGATCACAGCTTGTTAGGGTTTAGTTTGTAGCTGTGTAAGACTTTCTTATTCTCAAAGACTCAGGGGAACACGTGTTGTCTTCATGGGCAGGTTGGTCCAAAGTTTCTGACTCCGTCAGCAGAACAAGCAAGCCCTTCTCCCCCTCCCCCTCCTCCCTCTCCTCCTTCTCTTTTTCCTCCTCTTTTTCTTATCCTCTCCCTCCTCCCTTTTTTCCCTTCCTTCCTTCCTTTCTTTCTTTTCTTTTCTTTTTTTTTTTTTTAACACAAGGCCTCAACTATATAACTCTGACTGGCCTGGAACTCCCTATGTAGACCAGGCTGGCCTTGAACTCAGAGATCTGTTTGTTTCTTGAATTCCTCCTGGAGTTGAAGGCATGTACCACTACGCTCAGCTTTATTTTGTTTTCCTCATGGTTTCCCTTTCCTTCCTATGTCTCCTTAATTTTTCCTGGTTTTTTTTTGGGGGGGGGGGCGTAGAGATAGGGTGGGGAGTGGGGGCACATTTCCAGGGCACAATTTCTCTGTGTAATTCTAGCTGTCCTACAACTCACTCTGTAGACCAGGCTGGCTGTCTACTCAAAGAGATCCACCTGCCTTTGCCTCCCAAGGGCTGGGATTAAAGGCGCGAGCAAGAATCATCTCTATGGGGCTGGAGGACTGACTCATCAGTTGAGAACACTTGCTGCCCTTCCGGAGGACAGGAGATCTGTCCCCAGCATCGAGTCAGGAGGCTCAAAACAACTTAGCTCCAAAAGAGCCAACACCCTCTCTGGTCTCTGCAGGCACCTTCATGTATGTAGTATACATACCCAAACATATGCACATGTTAAGAAGTTTTAAATTATTTTTTTATTTTTGTTAAAAATGTAAAAGAATTACTACATTTATTTCCGTGTGTGCGTGTGTATGTCGGTAAGTGTGTCAGAGTGTGCATGTGGAGGTCGGCAGACAGCTTATGGGAGTCAGTTCTTTCCACAAGGTACATCCTGGGCTTCAGACACAGGTTCTCAACCTTCACTGTATGTGCCTGTGGGAACAAGAGCAAGGCTCAAAGGCAACTCCATTCCAGCTCCCTCCCCTCCTGGGAGCACTTGCTAGCTGGAATAGCACCTAAGTCAAAACAATATCAAACCCGAATGTCCTAGTTGAACATTAACACTGTGTGGCTGGATAGGAAGGAACTCAGCCCCCTCACCTCAGATCTGACTAAAACCCTCACACGTTAGAGAAGTCCACTCTTCCCTGTGATGAGAACCCTTCTCAGGTTTATTCTGAAATGAACGTGTCGCTCCTCCAGAGCCACCTTCTCTCTCTTCTTACATTTGGTGCCATGTGTGAGGACAGGGGCTTGGAGCAAAGACCTCTTTGCAGTCCAGAAAGCATCAGGTGCTGGCAGCTCATCTCAGGCACAACTCCTAGACCCTGGCTTTCATTCTGTCCTCCCCTATCCTTCCTCCCAGCCTCACCTTTTGATTGCATGAGAGTTGCTGTCTGCTTGTTGGGACTTCCAGGTCCAGGCTGGGGTGACTCTACAGACACCCAAAATTACAAGCAGTGTTGTTTAGCATGTCTGAACCTCCGACTGCCCTCTGGGTAATCCATCAGATTTCTCTCTCTTGCTTTCTTTCTTTAGCTTCTAAGGACCTGGAGTCTTGCCTCCTGTGCTCTCGCCCACACTGGACTCATATAAACCCCTATAAATGGCACGGGATCCCTTCTGTCTTCTGTTTCCCCTCCAAGGTGCCTGTGAGACAGTCCCCTGGGCACTGCCAAGCTAGAAGCTTGGTGTGGTCAAGGTCTGCTGCCATTGCTTCGTGCCCTTTCCTCCCTCTCCCGGAGAGGTTCTGCTGCTGCCCGAAATCCTCCTGGGCACACTGAATCCAGTGGGGCTGGAATCCTCAGACCACCCTGGGCTCCCCTTAACAGCATGGGGTCCTAGTTTTTCAAAGTTAAAACTTAAACTTCCTCCTTTCTAAACTGTGCCTCAAGGGTAAAGAGATTACTCAGCCTGGCTCCAGTTTAAACTGACCCAATAGCTGAAAAAATGGGGTGTTTGACTTCCAAATTCTCAAAGATCTTGATAACATCGTAGAAGAACCCGAAATGACAAGCGGCAAGAAATTTCCTATAGATAGACTTTTTCTACTTCTTTTTATCTTTCTTTCTTTCTTTTCTTTGCTTTCTTTCTTTTTTCTTTTTTTTTTTTTTTTTTTTTTTTTTGTTTTTTGTTTTGGTTTTTCAAGACAGGGTTTCTCTGCATAACAGTCCTGGCTGTCCTGGAACTCATTGTGTAGATCAGGCTGGCCTTGAACTCACAGAGATCCTCCTGCCTCTAGCCTCCCCAGTGCTAGGATCAAAGACATATGCCACCACCATCCAGCTCTGCTTCTCATCTTACTCTTTCAGGTACCAATCCCGCTCCCAGGACTTTTACACTTTTTTTTTTCTTTTCTTTTCCTCCTCTATCTAGCTCTCTGCAGGATTTACCAAATCTCTCAGCCCCTTCCCACCCACAGTCTTAGCTAAGCAACTGTGCCTTGATGCTTCAAATCCAAAGCAACTATCCCAGCTCCCTCTGGGTAGGCTGAGGCCTCTCTCAGTGGATGGACCGTCTTCCTACCCTCAACAGGGCTTGTCTGAGGCTGCCCAACCCCCAGAGCTGATGCCAGGAGCCCTTAACTAATTCTCAGTTTAAGACTGGTGCTTCTGACACCAGCCCAGCCCAGGTTTGACTGGCTTTTAAAAGCTGGCTTTACTTCCAGTATATTAATTCAATCCATAGACTTCCAAACTGCTTCCCCGGCCTGCAGGGATACCTTTCAGGCACAGCCTTTTCTGTCCCAGCCCTATCCTCTCTTCCCTTGCCTTCCTGCAATACAGCTATCAGCCAAGCCTCAAAAGAAAACATGCTCCTGGAGGCTTGGTTAAAATGACCAAAAATAACTCCCAGTTGTTCTTCACCCTACTCCTTTACAGGGACACTCTTGCTAAAGGCTGGTACTATCTGCCTAGATATATAAAAGTCTCACCCTTTTCCTCCCCCACAGTTAAATACATCATGTTATCTCAGCATGTTATAGTGCTTTTACTCACTGAGCCCACTTGTACATTTAATTGATGTACTGGGGACAAGTGGCTGAACTTAGCTTGTTGGGGCTGCTAGGGCCCAGGTTTTTGCCTAAAATCTCTGGTAATACTCAGAGGACAGAAAGTAGAGCTTTGTTAAAGCAATGACATTTTTGTTTGTTTGTTTTGTTTTTCAAGACAAGATTTCTCTTGTCTTGTCAGCCCTGGCTGTCCTGGAACTCACTCTGTAGACCAGGCTGGTCTCCAACTCACAGAGATCCACCTGCCTCTGCCTCCCGAGTGCTGGGATTAAAAGCGTGTGCCACCACGGCCCAGCGGTTACCGCTTCTTAGTACAGCATAGCCAACTTGCTCTGAGTCCGCTCGCGAAATTGCATGCCTAGATTCCTCCTCCCAGTTTCTCTCTTTCTACCTGGAAGTCCTGCCTATTCTCTCCTGCCTAGCTATTCTTTATATAGCTACCTTTTACTTCACTAATCCAATCAGAAGATGCCTTAGGCAGGGACACATCTTTACAATGTAAACAAATATTCTGTAGCAGGTTAGTTTTTGTCAGCTTGACACAACAAGTAAGAGCCGCCCAGGAAGAGGGACCCTCACAGTTGAGGAATGGCCCCCATCAGATTGACCTGTGGGCGTGTCTGTGGGGGGTGCTCTCTTGATTAATGATGATGTGAGAGGCTGCAACCCTCTGTGCACGGTAGCAACACTGACCAGGTGTTCCTGGGCTGTATCTGTAAGCCAGATTGTATCTGTAAGCCAGATTGTATCTGTAAGACCATGGTTCTCCCTGGCTTCTGCTTCAGATCCTGCCTCCAGGTTCCTGCTTGAGTTCCTGTTCTGACTTCATTCAGTGATAGACTGTGGCTTGGAAGTGTAAGATGAAATAAACGTTTTCCTCCCCAAGTTTGTTTTGATCAGAGTCTTATCATAGGAATAGAAAGCAAACTAGGGTAATTCCCCAATCATGAACTGTATCATTCAAAATTATGATTTTTATTTATTTATTTTGTGTCAGGGTCTCATGAAGCCCAGCTTTGCCTCTCACTTGTTATATAGCCAAGGCTGATCTTGAGCTACTGATATTCTTGCCTCCTCCAATTTCCAAGTACTGGGATTAGAGACCTGATCCACCACATTCCTCAGCAAACAGATTAGTTCTCGTAAACAATACACATCCAACCCAACTAGAAAAATCCTTGGTGGCCTGGGGTTGCACTTCACACGTGACATTTTGTAGTCTCGGAGTTGAGACAGGAGGCATCTGGGTTACAGCAATGACTCAGCACTTCATTAGTTGGCAAGGTCACTACTGATTGTTGGACTTCAGACTTTTAAGAAGCCAGATTCAGCAGGAAAAAGAAAAGAGGGCCCACTAGACCTTGCAGAAGATGTTGGAAGTACTAAGATGGGATGCTGGGGTTGCAAAGGTCCTTGTACTCACAGAGAAGCACTAACAGAACCAGGAATGTTAATTATGCAGGGGTGTCTCATCAGTGGAGGAGATAAAAATCAAATTCCATCCAGAAAAGCCAAGCAGTTTTTTTTTTTTTTGACCACCTAGTGACCACTTTGCTATATGTGGAGACAGACCTCACCCATCTTTTGCTATAGAGGCAGACCCTAATCCAAATTCCCCATAATGGTTATCCCAGACTCTCCCCTCCCTAGAACATTACCCATCCTTAGGGGAGATGTCACATGTACTTTATGGCCTGCTGACATCTATGCTATCAATCAGAGACCACACTAGACTCTAGGCCTGTTAGCTATAGAACCCACCTTCATGATATAGTGACACCTTAAGCTTTATTGTGCACCTGGAATGGACTGATTGGACTGATGGTTGCCTGGAAACCATTCCCCAAATTATACTCTGTTTAAGTCTGATGACAGTGAACTACCAGGCATTAGACTCACCGAATGATCCAGGTTGATGAAATCAATCTGCACAGGGTTTTCATTCTTGTCTCTTCTTGAAGCCCACTTCCCTGTTTGACACCTGCAGGGGCCACTCAATGGGAAATATAGTATGTGTCTCTTGATGGTAAATCTGTGGGGCTAAGATGTGCTTGAGGGATTCTAAATTCTGATACAATGAAGTGGAATCTGAATTTAATTTTTGTTTTGTTTTTGTTTTTCTTTTCTTTTTTTTTTCAGAGCTGAGGACTGAACCCAGGGCCTTGTGCTTGCTAGGCAAGCGCTCTACCACTGAGCTAAATCCCCAGCCCCTTGTTTTGTTTTTCAAGACAGGGTTTCTCTGTATGTAGCCTTGGCTGTCCTGGAACTCACTATGTAGACAAAGCTGGCCTCTAACTCACAGAATCTGCCTGCCTCTGCCTTTCAAGTGCTGGGATTAAAGGCATACACCACAACTGCCTGGCAAATTTACTTATTTTTTGAGACAGGGTTTCACTGTAGTTCAGGCAGGCCTAGAATCTTTGTAGCCCAGATTGGCCTTAAACTTAGGTCAATTCTCCTGCCTCAGTCCTTATCCAGAGTGTTGGGGTTTTAAGCATATGCCACCATACCTGGCTCCTAATTGCCATTACTATGATAGAGTGACATATTGGACATCTGTATGGACACTGCTCTGGGAGGGATAGCTGTGCTAAACTATTCTAGCCTCAGAATAAGGCTGCTTTATTTCAAAGTGGGTTGAGCTCAGAGTAAGGCCTCTGCTGATTCTGACAGATCCAGAAGGAGTTAACCTTAACAAGCCCTGCCTTTAATAAACAGGCTCAAGCTATCAGAAGTTTCACACACACACACACACACACACACACACACACACACACACACACACACACACTATGACTAATGCTTGCCTTGCACAGTCCCTAAAACTGATAACCTACTCTGTAAAGCTTACTCCTTGGCAAAATAATGAGGTTCAAAATAATGTTCACCTAATAATTCACATATGAGTGCACAGGGGTATCCCATCTGTTAGATCTGAATAGCAGAGATTCCCTGACACTGAAACATCATCTGACAGCCCTCACACAAATGCCTCTGGGAAAGTTAGTTCTTAAAATGCCTCTGCTGCCAAGTTTGTACTCTCCTGTCCACTGGGGATGTACCACAGTGTACTTAATACATTTCCCTTTTGTTTTCTGTCTTGGTGCATTCATTCTCAGCTCGCATGTCACTGGCCTATTAACACCATCCCTGAAGTGGCAATTTGGTTTATGAAGATATTACTTCAGAAAGTAGGTGGGAAGTAATGGGCAGGAGGGATGGACTGATTCCTAAAGGGAGGAGAGATGAAGTACAGAGGAGACAGGTGGGGGGAAAGACAAGAGCTATACCCAGACAACCCTGGATCTTGACCACTTCTGCCAAGGAAAAGAAAACCTAAATGCAGAATTCAATTCAAATTGACAGGACTATTTCATATTTGTAATTTTGTTGTTCTTTTTTTGAGACAGGGTTTCTCTGTGTAGCCCTGGCTGTCCTGGAACTTTCTCTGTAGACCAGGCTGGCCTTCAACTCAGAGATTCACCTATCTCTGCCTCCTGAGTGCTGGGATTAAAGGCATGTACCACCACCGCCAGGCTAGCTATATAATTTAGGACAGATTATAAATTGTTTTAATCTCTTTCAGTCTAATTTGTAAAATGCGTCACAAATATCTCCCTTTGCAAGTATCTGATATGCTGGTGACATTTGTACCTTATCCAGATTGTGGTTGCATTGCAAAAAAAAACACCATGGATTTGTACATTTCTGTATCTATGCTATATCACACTATAAAAAGACTTATAGGAAATAAAATAAGGGCTGGAAAGATAATGCTTAAGAGCTTAGTAGTTAAGACCACTGGCTGCTCTTCCAGAGGACCTGGATTTGATTCCCAAGTCATATGACAGCTCACAATCATCTATAACTCCAGTTCCAGAGGATCTGATACGCTCTTCTGTTTTCTCTGGGCACCAGCCATACCTATGGTACATAGACACACATACAGGCAAACACCTTTGCACATAAAATAAGAAAAATTTTGAAAAAAAAATAAAAATAACCAAGGGTTGGTGGCACATGCCTGTAGTCTCAAACCAGGGACGTTAAAGCAGGTTCGCTTAAACACAGGTATTGTAGGCTAGCCTGGGCAATATAGCCAGCTCCCCTCTCTGCAAGACTAATGTAGTCAAGGCTAACCTTAAATTACGAAACTCTCTTCCCAGCATTGTCAGATATATGCCACCATACTTTTTTTTTTGTTTTGTTTTGTTTTTTTTTTTCGAGACAGGTTTCTCTGTGTAGCTTTGCGCTTTCCTGAGCTCACTTGGTAGCCAGCCTGCCTCGACTCACAGAGATCCGCCTGCTCTGCCCCGAGTGCTGGGATTAAAGGCGTGCGCCACAACCGCCCGGCGCCACCATACCTTTTTTGAGGCAGAATTATAGAGTTTCCCTTTGTAGTCTGGCTGGTCTGGAACTTACTACTTAGCCCAAGCTGCTCTTAAACTTGATATTGAACTTCTTGCCTTAACCTCCTAAATGATGGGATTAAGGGGTGTGTGTGTGTGTGTGTGTGTGTGTGTGTGTGTGTGTGTGTGTGTGAAGGGTATTAAATCAGGCATACTGTCTCACCCCTGTAATCCTAAAACTATGCTTTCAGGAGGTAGGGGCAGGAAGATCAGGAGTTCAAGGCCAGTCTCAGATATGTGAGGGGAGTTTCAGGCCCATCTGGGGTCTGGGTTACATGAAACTGTCTCAAAAAGGGCAGTGGGAGAGTTGGAGAGACTTCTTAGCAATTAAGAAGACACTTGCTTCTCTTGCAGAGGACCAGGATTCAGTTCCCAGCACCCAAATGACAGCTCACAACCCTCACTAACCCAGTTCTAGGGGATCTGACACTCTTCTTGTTGAGGGCCAGATTGACCGAGGCTTTTCCTGAGGCCCTGATGTATGGAGAAGGAACATAGCTCTTCTGAAAACCAGGAACATGCTTGGCAAGGCAAGTAATGGCCTGAAGCCAGGGCCTTGGGGGAGCTGAAGCTTCAGATCCTGAGAACCCAACTCTTCCCACTGTGTGGGGCTATGGTTATCAGTCTGAGGGGTTCCGTGAGCTTGGTCTGTAATGTTCTTGAGATACCCTGTGTTCCCCTTATGCAACACTGTTTGATTAGCTTCCCTCTGACTTACTACCATTGTGTGATAATTTCTGCTGACTCTGTCCCATTTCTCCGCTGGAATTAGTATTTAAGATGCTGTAATTCCTAATAGGCTTGCTTGGAATAGCTTGTGCAAGACCTCCCATCCCAAATTCATCTGTCTCCTTATCTTCTCATCTCTTGGTCCTCTCTCTCAGGACCTGTCCCTGAAGAATGACCTGTTGGTCTAAGTCACTTTTGACCTCCTCAGGCTCCTGCATGGATGTGGTACACAGACATATACTAAGGCACACACACATACACATAAAATTAAATTTTTTGAGACAGTTTTCTCTGATAATCCTGGCCATCCTGTAACTCACTCAGTAGACCAGCCTGGCCTCAAACTCAAGAGATCTGCCTGCCTCTCTCCCAAGCACTGGGATTAAAGGTGTGCCCCACCATGCCCTGCATAATTGTTTTTTTTTTTTTATTTTATGTGCATTGGTGTTTTGCCTGCTTGTATATCTTTGTGAGGATGTCAGATCTTTGAGTTACAGACAGTTGTGAATTGCTATGTGGGTGCTAGGAACTGAACCAAGGTCCACTGGTAGAGCAGGCAGTGCTCTTAACCACTGAGCCATCTTTCCAGCCCCAATAACATAATATTTTTAAACAGAAAAGAAAAATATCTCGTGCATGTCTTTAATCTCAGCATTTAGGAGGCAGAGCTAGGCAGAGCTCCATGATTTGGAGGCCAGGCTGGTCTACATCGTGAGTTCCAGGACAGCCAGAGCCTCATAGTGAGACCCTGTCTCAAAAACAACAACAGCAAAGCCCCCAAACAGATATAAACCAACCTCTACGCAAAAAAAAAAAAAAAAAAAAAAAAAAAAAAAGCCTGGAGTTGTATATCATGATTCAATTAAATTCTATTTATGAATTTATTTTTATCTATGTGTGTCACCTGTATGTAGGTGCTCATAGAGGCCAGAAAAAGGTATTAAATTCCCTAGAGCTGGAGTTACAAATAGTTGTAAGCCTCCTGACATAAGAGCTGGGAACTGAACTTGAATTTTCTGAAAAAGTGTTCTCACCCTCCTTGTACCCCTCGGCCATCTCGACTGCTCCAAATTTTTCCTTTTAGATAGGGGATCATGAATCTCAGGCTGGCCTCAAACTCACTGTGTAGGAGGCAAGAAACTTTGAACCTTCTGATTCTGCTCACCTCCATTTCCCCACTGTAGGAGAGGATGGCTTCTTTGCATTCCAAGATTTATTTATTTATTTATTTGTTTGTTTGTTTATTTATTTTTAAACAAGGGTCTCATGTATCCCAGGCTGGCCTCAAAATTCATTCTGTAGGTAGGAGAGGATGGCCTTGAACTCCTACTCTTCCTGCCCTCACATCCTGAGGGCTCAGATGAAAGTACAACCACCCTTTAGGGCTGAGGTTTGAGTCCAGGGCATTAATAGGCAAGAGCTCTATCAATTGAACTATATCCTCTGCAACTTGGAACTTCTGATCCTTCTTGCCTCCCCCTCCCGAGTGCTGGCATCATAACCTTTTCTTTTTTTTTTTTTTCCCCCGAGACAGGGTTTCTCTGTAGTTTTGGTGCCTGTCCTGGAACTCACTCTGTAGACTAGGCTGCCAGGAACTCACAGAGATCCGCCTGGCTCTGCTTCCCAAATGCAGGCATTAAAGGCGTGTGCCACCACCGCCCGGCTTCAAAACCGGTTTTATGCAGGGCTGGGATTTTGAACCCAGAACTTTATGTTAAGCAAGCACTGTATTAATTTAGCTACATCCCCAGCCCATATTTATGAAGTCTTTAGCACAGCGCCAGGGCAAAGTATTCACTGAGAAATCTGTAACTTTCTAGAAAGGGGTCTGCAGAGCCCAGATTTTCACTGCTCCGGTTCTGAGAACCAGCCCTCCACTGTAGAGGAAGGACAGGTGGCTAGAAGGACCCACTAGGTATCATAGAGGATCTCATTCTCCAGGAAGTACAGGAATCTATGCCTAGAGAGGTGCTTGCGCGGTGCACTGTGGGACGGTTGGAGGTGCGGCCAGCCGCGCATGACTGTCCACGTAGCCTGTGCGCACGCGCAGTTTGCGGACCCCCGACCCTTCTAGAAGCTCGCTGTGGAGTTTGAGGTTCCCAGGGGAGGGATGTGCAAAGTCCCTGGTCTGGCTTCTACCGGCGGTTCCTCTTCACAGGACAGCGGGGGACTAGTCCGTCCCGCGCGTGATTCTGGAAGCGGGGCCCTCGCTCCTCCCTGGGGTGGGGTTTCGTCCTCACCGCCGGACTTAAGCCCGGGCCTGTCGGCCCAGTACTGGAGTGCAGAGCTCAATTCTGCCCACATTGTCTTCTCCGCAGCCTGCGCTCACTGCCAAGGTGAGTTCTTCCTACTACTGGCCTTTTTTTTAAAGAAATTTTTTCTCCTGAGGAAGAAGCCGGGGTCGGGCCCGAGGTTGAGCAGGGAGCGTCGTCATTTAGGCGGATGTGGCTACCCCATTTTTTTTTTCCCCCTGAGGAAGAAGCCGGGGTCGGGCCCGAGGTTGGGCAGGGAGCGTCGTCATTTAGGCGGATGTGGCTGGCTAGCCCATTTTTTTTTTCCCCCTGAGGAAGAAGCCGGGGTCGGCCGAGGTTGAGCAGGGAGCGTCGTCATTTAGGCGGATGTGGCTGGCTAGCCCATTTTTTTTTTTTTTCCCCCTGAGGAAGAAAGAAGCCGGGGTCGGCCCGAGGTTGGGCAGGGAGCGTCGTCATTTAGGCGGATGTGGCTAGCCCATTTTTTTTTCCCCCCGAGGAAGAAGCCGGGGTCGGCCCGAGATTGAGCAGGGAGCGTCGTCATTTAGACGGATGTGATTTAGTTTCCGATTTGAGCTCTTCCGCATATTCTGTTTGTTCCCAGATAACCTGTGTGTCTCTCCACCTCTGTTTCCTTAGAGCTGGAATGAGCAGGACATCGGTGCTATAGCGAGAACTGGGATAAACCTTTGAATGCGCCTGGTATATATCAAGTGCTTTGTAAATTTTAGTTGCCATCCCTGTTTTCTCATCTGCACGACATTTCTAGGGCCTCTGCCTTTCCTAATGGGGGCTTCTGGGATGATTCGAGGAAGTGGCGGAAGTGGGAGCGAGAAATGTCGCCTTGGGTTGAGAAAACTCGGACATGTTATGTAGATATCCTGTTGCCACCGAGCTCTTTTAAAGTGAAAATACACGAACCTTCACTTCATCGAGCCTACTATTAATGGACTTTACCATTTAGACTCCATAATCAGGACTGTAGGACCTCCCTAGGTTCTGATTAGGCCTGTTACTTTTCCAAGGTTCCATTTTTTAATCTGTAATACAGGTTTGATTTTAGTATGATCCTTTCTGGTCCGGTGGGATTGATTATTATTTATATGTATTTTTTTCAGACAGAGTCTCTTAAGAATGTTTTCTAAAGATTTGTTTATTTTATGCCTATTAATGTTTTGTTTGCATGTATGCATGTGCACCGTGTGGGTGCCTGGTGCCCGTGGAGGTCAGAAGGCAATGGATCCGCTGGAACTAGAGTTATGGGTGATTGTCAGCCAGTATGTGGGTTCTGGGAATCAAACCCAGGTGCTCTGTGGGAGAAACAAGACTTAAACAACTGAGCCATCTCTCCAACTGCAGAGACAGGGTCTCTTGTATCTTAGTCTTGCCTTGAACTTGTGATATGTAGCCAAGGTTGATGTTGAATTCTCTCGTCTTCCTGCCTCCAACCTTCTGAGTGCTGGAATTGTAGGAGTTTGTCACTGTCTGGGTATTTATGAAGTGCTGGGGGAGTCAAACCCCGGGGGAAGAGCACTTTACCAGCTGAACTACACCTCCAGCCCAGAATTTTAATCCCAGCCTGGAGAGGCAGAGGCAGACTGATCTCTGTGAGTTTGAGGTCAGCCTGGTCTACAGAGTGAGTTCCAGGACAGGCTCCAAAGCTACACAGAGAAACCCTGTCTCGAAAATAAACAAATAAACAATCAAACAAAGAAGAAGAAGAAAAAAGTTTCAGGGAGGAACCAGAAATTCCAAGTGCTAACTCAGTGGTAAGTAACAATTAGCTAGGCAGGTGTGAAGTTTGGGGAAAGAAAATGTGCAGAGACCCGCAGTCATGTGCTGCTTGTTCACAGAGTCTGGGGAAATGAGGAATGTGGCAGCCAGTTTTAAAGGAGTTTGGACTTTAATCTTGGTAGAATTGCTGAACACTATGAGCCAAGGAGTCACATGACTGGATTTGGTGAATGGATTTTGAACAAGTCCAAATTAAAAGTAATGGCTGGTTTAGGCAAGGGATGGTAGTGGTCATAGATAGGGCAAGGACAGAGGAGGTAAATACATGGGAAAGATTTATATTCCAGTCTCAGGGATTGTATATATTTATTTTAATATTTACTTTTGGTGTTTTTGAGACAGGGTCTTAGTATGTAGTGTAGTGTTACCATGAACTTGTGGCGTCTTGCCTTATTTAGCCTAACGTGCACCATCACACCTGACTCAGGAAGTATATATTTTTAGAGAGTTGGAAGGTTTTGGGCTTGTATGTTTATTATTATTATTTATTTATTTTGTTTGTTTTGTGTCAGTCCATGCCTCTGCCTCCCAATGTCCAGCTTCTAACAGGATATTTTTGTTTGTTTTTCAAGTCAGGGTTTCTCTGTGTATCCCTGGCTCTCCTGGAACACACTCTGTAGACCAAGCTGGCCTTAAACTACCTCCTCTGCCTCCGAGTGCTGGGATTAAAGATGGGAGCTACCACAGCCATGCAGTGATCTAATAGAATGCAGCAAACGGAACAAGTCTGGACCAGTATTACATATTTAGGATGATTTTTCAAGCAGAGTTCTTAAAAGTGCAGGAGAAGATAAAAGCTCCATTATTTTGTTGTTACTGTATGAGTGGGTGTGGAGGTCAGAGGGTAACTTCAGACATTGGTTCTTTCTACTATGGATGGATGCTCAGAATTGAACTCAGGTTGCCCATTAGATAACTTTTTAAAGAGTTCCATGAATAATACTGTGAACATGTTTTCTGGTTTGTTTTACCAGAATAATTTTTTTTTTTAATTTAATTTAATTTTTTTCTCTGAGTCAGGGTTTCTCTGTGTAGTTTTGGTGCCTGTCCTGGATCTCACTCTGTAGATAGGGCTGGCCTTCGAACTCACAGAAATCCACCTGGCTCTGCCTCCTGAGTGCTGGGATTAATGGTGTGTGCCACCACTACCCGGCCCAGGTTTGTTTTAATACTTGCTATCCAAGGCTTTGGGTCTCTGGTGAATTAGAGTATACAGAAAGAAGAGAATGAGTTAGATAATGTGCATACTGCTTTAGATGTAGTTATCTCTTGGCATAGTGGAGCTGAGATTCAAACCCAGGTTTGTGCATTTCTAGATCCTCGACTGTCCTGCACCCTTGGGCACCTGTTGATCATTCTGGTAGAAAGGCCCAGAAGAACTAAGCATGCTAAACTGGTGTAGGGAAAGTGAGGGTTTTAGATGGTTTCTGAAAACACAAATTTGACCAAAGGAAAAAGCGAAGAGGATGGGGAAACAGTCAGAGGACACTGGCATTGGTGGGACGCAGAGGGAAGGTCTTCAAAGTCAGGAAACACTTCCTTTTTGTCTCGTCAGCAGCTCTACTGGGTTGTGTGGAAAGTCGTTGGTGCCTAAAGCAGACTACCAGAAAATCACAAGCCAGCAGAGATTACTTTCTGACCTGATTGGAATCTGTCTTCTGCTGTGGCCCTTCCATTCCCTTCTCGGAAGTTCTTATTATTTACAGATCTTTGTTTGTTCCTTCTGCCTTTTACCCCACTCCTTTGGTTTTTAGTTTCACCTGCAAAAGGAATGAAGAAGCAAGATTAAGGTTTCTTCCATGTTCCCTATAAGCTAGGCCTTTGTTCAGTCTCCACCCTTGTAATTTCAGAGCCTTCTCATGCGCTGGGGGAAGTAAACACCTTATTGTTTCCTATCAAGCCCCTGCAGGAACTTAGCCTTAGAGCTGCTTGCTTGATCCTTAGGAAGTCTGTGGTTACAAAGATCATTGCACTTGGCAATTTGGCTTGCTGCCTGGATTGACTGGTTTTGTTGTAGTTTTAGCAGAAAGAATGGCTTTTATATTCAAGTTTTGCAAGGCTATAAAAATTCTTTCAGTCAGAAATACTAGGAAAGCAATTTTGGTATGTCTGTTTACTCACAAACTGTATTATTACCTGCCTTCCCATACATCTTTCAAAACTTGGGAACAAAGGTCATATTTATGAAGATGTTACTGGCAGGTAGATCAGTCCCAGGAGCCTATTTGTGGTACTGATAAGATCAAGGGGAAAGGTTATTTCTACTTCATTGGCTCTTAGAGTAAATATTCCCTCTCCCTTCTCTTTTTGATACCTCTGGTTCATTTTCCTCCCTACTTACTGAGTATTGAACCTAGGGTCCCAAACGTGTTAGGTCAGTATTCCACCACTGAGCTGTTGTTAATCCTAAAGATGTTAATCCCAAAGAGGTGAAAGACCATCAACCCAAATCGTCAGAGCAAAATTAATTAAAGCAATCAATTTATCTTTTGATTAATTTATTTACTAATAATTTATTTGTGTACACAGGCTACCTCCCCTTAAGGTGGGATTCAATAGATCAACATTTTAAGTGGGGAAGCTCAGGGGTAGGGGGTTTCCAAATGGGGGATTTAGCAGGGAAATAGGCAGGGTTACAGAAGCAGAACATAACAAGGTAGTTATAATAACCTTTTGAAACAAAGACTTGGTTGCCATTCTCTGAAGCAGGCAGTACAGAACCATTTGTAGGTAAAGTTACAGGTGGGGCATAATCTAATCCTTGAGAAACAGATTTGATCATAAACAGGAATGAATCTAGTTTGCCTTTACCATAATATGACTTTCAAGTCTAAGGAGGCAGTGCCTGAGGAGGCCAGAAGAAGGCGTAGTATCCGGAATTACAGGTGGTGTGAGCTGCCATGGTGCTGGCAGTACAACTTGGGTCCTCTAGGAAAGCAACTAGTGCTTCTAACCACCGAGCCATCTCTCTAGTCTCCATCCAAACATCTTAAAATCCAGAATCAGTAATTAATACGACTTTGTTTTGTGGAATTCATTTCCTTTTCTATAGGACATGATGTGTGTGTGTGTGTGTGTGTGTGTGTGTGTGTGTGTGTGTGTGTTGTAAGGAATATATATATACATGTGAGTATATATGTGGATGTATATATATAATTTATTTATTGGGATAGGATCTTACTATATATAGCTCTGGTTGGCCCGAAATCTGTTACGTAAACAAGCTGGCTTTTCAAGTTCTGGAATCAAAGGCGTGAGCCACCACAGCCAAGTGAGATAAATTTTTTATAGATTTTATATATATATATATATATATAGATAGATATAAAATTTTTTATATAATGTTTTTACCTGTCTCTTGAAGCTTTTCCTTATATCCTTAATTTTTTCCACTTTGCTGTCTATATGGGACAAATAAGTTTACCTTTCTGATCCTATTTTCTCGTCTGAAAAATGGTAAGTAGTATATTTTGCTTGAAGGATCCAGCTCAAGCCTCTGAACTTGGCCAGTCAGTCAAGTCTGAGAGGGATTCAGAGAGTCTAGTCTCTCTGTGTTTGAAAGTTTGCATTTCTGAATTTGAAATGTTCCTGCTGGGGATACTCATGTCATCCTTAGAAGAGCCATCCTTTTCTGGGCCTGCTCTGCTGTGGCACTCGGTCTCATAATGGCCTTTGTTTGTCCTGCACGGCCTGAGACCTGGCTTATTTGCCTGGTGCTTTGCGTTTGTTGGAACTTGTTTTGGTTTTGGTTTAGTTTTTGGTTGTTTTTTAATATCCCTGACTGGCCTAGAACTCACTGTGTAGACCAGGCTCACCTCGAACTCACAGAGAGCTGCCTTCTGAGTGCTGGGAAGGGTTTTTGATTTCTTGATACAAGCTGGCTTGGAACTTTTGATCCTCCGACCTCAGTTTCCCATGCTGTGTTCGATTTGTGTTTTGTGTTTGTTGCTAGACAAGTGTACCACTGAGCTACTCTCTGACCGTCAGAAACTGGAGCTTTTGAACCCTGGTCTTTAGCCTTGCTGTATGAAGGCCAGCCAGGCCAGTGGTCTGGTTAGTATTTGTCCAGGAGCTACTGGGTTTGGTTGATTTCCGGGACCTTGTCTCCGTCTCTGCTCACAAGCCGTTATAATGAGGTGTTTGCTTCCCACATCTGCCACCACTCCTGTCTACTCCTTTCCTGAGCCGTGTATGCAGCAGTGGATGGTGAGGCTCAAGGCAGCACTAACTTCCTCACCATTTTTTTCTATCTGTGTTTTAGGGGATGATGGCTTCCTGTGTCCTCCTGCACACTGGACAGAAGATGCCTCTGATTGGTCTGGGGACATGGAAGAGTGAGCCTGGCCAGGTGAGTGATTGGGAAGGAACAACAGAGAGACCACTTGGATCTCTTGTCATGGAATAGGAGGGATTTGAAAGAAGTGCCCTGTATTTTCTCCAGTAACCCGTTACCTTTCTGGTAAGGATAAGTGAGGGCAGTGGGAAGAGATGCGGGAAGAAGGGACACCCATGAGCCCTTAGTTTCCCCAGCTAACTCAGAGGGAACTGACGGCTGCAGAGCATCTCTACATAGTGCTATGGCAGAGTTGAGGTCTCTGTTTCCAGGTCTGAGCTCTTAGTCCCACTTAACACCCCATGTTGTGATTACATCTCCTGAGAATTGGGCCCTCCTCAAGTGCATATTTTGGAGTTGGGAGCATAGTCCAAAGCTTGGGAAGTTACTGGGTCAACTCTATAGACAAGAGTTAGGGAAAAAATTTTTTGTTTGGTTTTTTTTTGTTTTGTTTGTGTGGGTTTTTTTTTTTTTTTTTTTTTTTTTTTTTAAAGACAGGTTTTCTCTGTGTAACAGCCCTGGCTGTCTTGGAACTCACTCTGTAGACCAGGTTGGCCTTGAACTTACAGAGCTCTGCCTGCTTCTGCCTCCCAGTGCTGGAATTAAAGGTGTGTTGTCACCACTGCCCAGCGAGTTTGGAAAAGTTTTTAATTGAATTTTATTTTGTTTTGTTTTTCAAGACAAGGTTTCTCCCTGTAGTCCTGGCTGTCCTGGAACTAGCTCTGTAGACCAGGCTGGCCTTAAACTCACAGAGGTCTGTCTGCTTCTGCCTCCTGAGTTCTGGGATTAAAGGCATTTGAGGTGAACTTTTTTTTTTTTTTTTTTTCGAGACAGGGTTTCTATGTGTAGCTTTGCGCCTTTCCTGGGACTCACTTGGTAGCCCAGGCTGGCCTCGAACTCACAGAGATCCGCCTGACTCTGCCTCCCGAGTGCTGGGATTAAAGGCGTGCGCCACCACCGCCCGGCTGAACTTTTTTTTTTTTTAATTTTAGATTTATTTATTTTATGTTTTGTTGATGAATGTTTTGCCTTTGTATATGTATGTATACCATATGTATACCTGGTGCTCAGAGAGGTCAGAAGACTACATCTGATTCCTTGAACCAGAGTTATAGACGATTATGTGCTACCTTGTAGATGCTGGGAACTGCACCCAGGTCCTCTGGAAGAGCAGCAGCCAGATGATTAACCAGAGTTTAATAAGAAGGATAAGAAAGCATTGCTGTTCCTAATTCTTGTCACTTTACCCCTTGGTCTTAAGGTATAGCACATAGAATAGCAGGATAAGCAGGCAGAGCAGAATCCTGACTTTTTTGCTGACACTTGGGGGGTTCTGTTATACTCAGGTGGGGAGCCATTAAAGTCTGGAGCCATTTCTCCAGACTTGAGCTTGAACTTCTGATCCTTCTGCCTTTATCTCCGGAGTGCCGATTTACAGGCATAAGCCAGCACATTCTGTTTATTCTAGAGATCAAATTTAGGACTTCATACATGCTAGGCAAGCAGTCTACCATCTGAGCTATATTCCTAGCCTAGGATCATTTTTCATCTTCTCCCTCTGACCTGCATGGGTGACCTTCATATTCTCCTTCTCCCTTAGCAGCTCAGACCAGTGAAACTGACATCTCTGTTTCCCTCCTTGGCAGGTGAAAGCAGCCATCAAATATGCCCTTAGTGTAGGTTACCGCCACATTGATTGTGCTACTGTCTATGGCAACGAGACTGAAATTGGGGAGGCCCTGAAGGAAAATGTGGGACCAGGCAAGGTGAGAACTGGGGACACAAAGAAATGGGATAAGAGAACTTAGAGTGGCAGCTGGGACTTGGTCTTGGATGAGGGAAACTGGCATCAGCTCCCAGCATGTCCAGCTTTTTGACATTGTCATCTGTAAAGTTCATGCTTGAGAATTACATGATGGCATTAAAAAGAAAACCTCATATTTTAAGTTTATGATTTTGCATTGGGTCACATTCTGGGGCATACTTCTGTTCTTCTCCTATAGGTGTGGGTAGGTAAGATTGGGTTCCCAGGGCTCTTCTCACAGTAGGCTCTGCCTCTGTCACAGGCCGTGCCTCGAGAGGAGCTGTTTGTGACATCCAAGCTGTGGAACACTAAGCACCACCCTGAGGATGTAGAAGCTGCCCTCCGGAAGACCCTGGCTGATCTCCAGTTGGAGTATCTGGACCTCTATTTGATACACTGGCCCTACGCCTTTGAGTAAGCCTTGCCCCTGCAACTTTTCTGGAAGCTGGGGGTTGGGTGTGGTAGTGTTAGTAATTTATTATGTTCATAGCTGCAGAACAGGATAAGAACATTTATCTGTGCAACAAGCAGAAGAGCCTATGTACCATGGGATCCTTGCCTTTCCTGCAGCCAGGTGATTAGGTATATAATAAGGATAACAGCATGTACCCTGCATTTATATGAGTGGTCTCCAGTGCTCTATTGTTCAATCAGGAAACATGCTGCTCTTCATCTACAGTAGGTCCCCCAAGGTTTTGGCTGTGAGTGTTTCTCAACAGAGAGTCTGAGAAGTCTTATATTAGCACTGCGCCCTTGTCAGATGGGCAGAACTCCTCCTGAGGAACATGGCATTAAGGAAGCTGTACTAGAGAAAAGGAGATAGAATCTGGGCCTCTCAGCCAGGTGTTGTGTCAAATGCCTTTAATCCCAGCACCTGGGAGGCACAGGCAGGCGGATCTGAGTTTGCGGCCAGCTTGGTCTACAGAACTAGTTCCAGGACAGTGAGGGCTGACACAGAGAAGCCTTGTCTTGAAAAACCAAAGAATTAAAAAAAAAGATTCTGGGCCTATGAAAAAGAGAAGAAGGGGTGGGCATTCCATGTAGAAGTAATACCTGAGTTATAAACTAGAAGGATAAGAAAGCATTGCTGTTCCTAATTCTTGTCACTTTACCCCTTGGTCTTAAGGTATAGCACATAGAATAGCAGGATAAGCAGGCAGAGCAGAATCCTGACTTTTTTGCTGACACTTGGGGGGTTCTGTTATACTCAGGCGGGGAGACAATCTCTTTCCCAAGAATGCCGATGGAACCATCCGATATGACTCTACCCACTATAAGGAAACCTGGAAGGCTCTGGAGGCACTGGTGGCAAAGGGGCTGGTGAAAGCCCTGGGCTTGTCCAACTTCAACAGCCGGCAGATCGATGATGTCCTCAGTGTGGCCTCTGTGCGCCCAGCTGTCTTGCAGGTAAGCACTGCAGATCGATCAGTGGAAGATGGGTTATGTGTACAGAGCATGAGTCATCAGGTGAAGAGTCTCCGTAGTGGAGATGGCAAGTTGTCAGAATGTTGTTGAAGGAGTTCTCTGTATAAAGGTGGATTTGAAGTCCTGGAAGAGCATGAACTCACCAGTGAGAACCAGTGGGCTTAGAGGTCAACAGTGGAGGGCTATTATAACCAGAGTTTAATAAGTGGGTGTGGTCACCCCATGCTGAAGCATTGTTACTTGTTTCAGGTGGAATGCCATCCATACCTGGCTCAAAATGAGCTCATTGCTCACTGTCAAGCACGAGGCTTGGAGGTGACTGCTTACAGCCCCTTGGGTTCCTCTGATCGTGCCTGGCGCCATCCTGATGAGCCGGTCCTGCTTGAGGAACCAGTGGTCTTGGCACTAGCTGAAAAACACGGCCGATCTCCAGCTCAGATCTTGCTCAGGTATGGGACATTTTTAAGGAACAGGCCTCTGGTAAGGGAAAGACTTGATTGGGAGGCAAGAACTGAGGGAATTATTTTTTTGAGACAGGCTGGCCAGGAACTAACAGATCCACTTACTTCTGCCTCCAGAGTGCTAGGATTAAAGGTGTGCACCACACTTAGCTCAAGGAATTTTTTATTTTTATTTTATTTTTATTTTTTTAATTTGCCAGAATAAGACTGAGGATTTTACCATGTGGTCTGGAGTGAGGCTATAGTAAGGCATGTCAGCTATTCTAATCAGGCTCAGGTGGTCTAGGATTTAGGGAAGATTAAAATAATGTTTCTGAATACTAACCCATATTCCTTATCTTCATTCCCCACCTAGATGGCAGGTTCAGCGGAAAGTAATCTGTATCCCCAAAAGTATCACTCCTTCTCGAATCCTTCAGAACATTCAGGTACTTGGTCATTAGGTTCTGTCTTCTTTAATCTATTGAGATATCTGGCCCTGATTCTGCCTGCTAAGAAGCCAGTATTGAGAGACTCCAGCTACCACTCACAAGGCTGATTTTTCTGTCTCCCAGGTATTTGATTTCACCTTCAGCCCTGAGGAGATGAAGCAATTAGATGCTCTGAACAAAAATTGGCGGTATATTGTGCCCATGATTACGGTAAAGATGTGTAACCATTCAGAAGCAGGGACAGGGAAGAAGAGGTTTGGGGTGTGATGGCTCAGGTATGGCCTCAGGCTTGCTGGCTGGAGAAGGGACAGAAGGTTGGTGGGGTTGCCATCCAAGATGCAGAGCTTGTTTCTTCTCTGTGCTTCCTCCTTCCCTGTCTTCTGTCTGCCTTCCCTCTTTTTAATTTTTTCTTTTGAGACAGAGTCTCACTATTTTGCCTTAGCTGGTCTGGCACTCATAGAGGTTTGCTTGCCTCTGCCTCCTGAATGCTGGGATTAAAGGTGTGCGCCATCATGCCTGCTCTCCCCTCCCCACCCCCAACAGGGACTTACACTGTCGTTGATGCTTTTGTGGAACTCACCGTGTATCTCGGGCTGGCTTTGAACTCCTGACATTTCTCCTATCTGATTTCTCTTTCTTTCCCTTTGCCTTTCTGTTTCCCTCTTTTTCCTTTTAGGCACATTTTAAACTCCATTCTTCTCCATTCTCTTGCCTCAGCCTACCAAGTGCTGGGCTACACCAAGCTTTGCTCCAATGGTCTCATTCTCTTGAAGTTTGGGAAAATTAGTATGACTCAGGTATAACATACATAACCTGTGAGTCTTAGTCCTGCTTCTTGATTATCTTGTCACCTATTTAATTTCTCCAGTTAAATAATAAGAGAGGAGTTCAGGGGGCTGGAGAGATGGCTCAGTGGTTAAGAGCACTGGCTCATCTTCCAGAGGACCCAGGTTCAATTTCCAGCACCTACATGGCAGCTCACAACTATGTCTGTAATGCCAGGGCCTAACACTCTCTTACAGACATACATATAGGTAAAACACCAATAAAATAAAAATAAATAAAAAAGAAAGGAGCTCATAATACATTCTCAACCTTGTTGAAGTCTGCTACATATAAGGAAGTAAACAGATTCTAGGCACATTGTTCCATTTCAGACTATGAAGGCTTAAGGGTAAGGCCGACCACGTACCAGGCCGTGGGTTTGATGCTGGAATCACTGTTGCTGTAGCATTAACAATTGAGGTTGGGGTCCTACTGATGTCAGCTACCACAGTGCTGAGATAGGTAAAACTCTTCAGAAGAATTGGAGGTAACACTGTGGTTCTTTGGAGTGTCAGTGCTTGCTAATGGATTCTTCTGTTTGTCTCTCTTTTCAGGTGGATGGGAAGAGGGTCCCCAGAGATGCCGGACACCCTCTGTATCCCTTTAATGACCCCTACTGAGGCTATAGTTTCTCAGCTTCCTTTCAGCTCTCCTGCTAAGTGTTGCCTGCTACACCTGATAAAAATAAAGCCATTGGAATGTCTGCTCTGTTTGCTTGACTGACTTGTTCTGTTAGGCTTGGGAGGGAAGTTGTCCTCAGGGATAGCACACAGATTCAGGATTGCTGCCTGGAACTTGCCCTTAACTTTATTGGCTTTGGAGTGACCTGTTTACAGCTGAATTCAGGTAGTGCCATCTAGTGGCTTTTTACTGTTCCTTCATTCATTTGTTCATTGATTCACTTATTTATTTATAGAAGTTCTACATGCTTCCCTAGCACTCTACAAAAATGCCAAAAGTTTGACATCTTCCAATTGATATACTGGTTCTTATTGGGGTTTAAAAGGCAAAACTTAGCCGGGCGGTGGTGGCGCACGCCTTTAATCCCAGCACTTGGGAGGCAGAGGCAGGCGGATCTCTGTGAGTTCGAGGCCAGCCTGGGCTACCAAGTGAGTTCCAGGAAAGGCGCAAAGCTACATAGAGAAACTCTGTCTCGAAAAACCAAAAAAAAAAAAAAAAAAGCAAAACTTGAATTTTTTTTTTTTTTTTTTTTTTTTTTTTTAAATATCATTCCTGCCCTAGTCAGTGCCTAAATTTAAGAATAAGAACCCGGGCTGGAGAGGTTAAGAGCACCAACTGCTCTTCCAGAGGTCTTGAGTTCAATTCCCAGCACCCACATGGTGCCTCACAATGATCGGTAGTGAGATCTGGCACCCTCTTCTGTGTACATAATAAATAAATCTTTGAAAAAAAAAGAATAAGAAACCCCCCCCCAAATATATTAGATGTTTAGGGATCTCAGCTTACAGAATTATGAAAGGTGAGGGTGGGCTTTTTTTTTCTTGGGTACTATAGTGAGTGTGCATAGGCTATCTAAAGGAAGCAGGTATCAGGTCCAAAGCTTGTCACCTAAGACAGTAAGTAACTTATCATTTCATCAGAGGTCACTAATAGATTTTTTAGGAATTGGTGACTCAGATGGGCTCTAAATTCTATCCATGTGGTGCCTCCAAGTTAAAACACTTTTCTCCATTAACTAAATTTATAAGTGCATATGGATTAAGCATAGTGCTAGTCCCTGGGGATATAGTATAACTAAGATATGCAGGTCCCTGTAGTCTACTTGACAGACTTTAAGTAATTGTATAATTAGTTTAATTATGATTGGAAGAGTGTATCATGAGAAGCCTACTTATTTAATCAGCTGAGATCTTAAGGATGAATAGAGATTAATTAGTTAAAGGAGGTGAGGGTGGGAACAACATTCCAAATTGGACAACTGAGGGAAAAGCTTTGAAATTGGAAGGTATTGGAAAAGTCTGAAAAAGACAGAAACTAAAAGTGAGTACAGTGATGTGAAGGGAGGCAGAGGATGATGCCAAAATGTTAGGAGCATGGTGATAAAAGGCTCGATTGATTAAATGGTGTTCGAGGAGCTGGGAATGTGGCTCAGATGGTAGAATGCTTGCCTAGCAAGTGTGAAACCCCTGAGTTTGATCTTCAGCACCAAATGAAGTGTGTGGTTGAACATCTGTAATCTTAGCACTAGGGGGCGTAGAAGGAGGAGGATCAGAAGTTCATGGTCAAGTTTGAGACCAGTCTGAGAATCCATAAGACTTCAAAAAATTTTTTAAAATTAGGTTGTCAAGATGCTCAATGAGGCTGGGCAGCAGTGGCACATGCCTTTAATCCCAGCACTTGGAAGGCAGAGGCAGGCAGATCTCTGTGAGTTCAAGGCTAGCCTAGTCTACAGAGTGAGTTCCAGGAAAGGTGCAAAGCTACAGAGAAGCCCTGTCTCGAAAAAACCAAAAAACAAACAAAAATAAACCTCACATACTGCTTTTTCAGAGGACCAGAGTTCAATTCCCAGTTCCCCTATCAGGCAGCTCACAATTACTTGTAACTTCAGGTCCAGGAGGATCTGATACCTCTGGCCTCTGTGGCCACATACACTTAGATGCACATACCCAGATACATACACATAATTTAAAATAAAACACTCCAAAGGATGGCTCAGTGAGTAAAGGTGAGTGCTACATCCTGAGTTCCACCCTGAGAACCCACACGAGGGTGGAAGGAGAGAACCATCTTCACTGCCGGGCCTATACTTTTTTATTTAAGGAAGAGGGGGGGCGGACTGGAGAGATGGCTCAGTGGTCAAGAGTACTGACTGCTCTTCCAGAGGACCTGGGTTCAATTCTCAGCATCCACATGTCAGCTAACAACTGTAACTCCAAGATCTGATATTCTCACACATCCATGCAGACAAAACACCAATGCAAATAAAATTTTAAAAAGTTGGACCCATATGGAAAGCAACAAAGCAACACGAAGAAACAGGATATACATCTGTCTCAGTCACTGTGAAGAGACACTATGACAAAAGAAACTTATAAATAAAAGCTTTTTTAGATTGGGGGCTTGCTTACAGTCTCAGAGGGCGAGTCCAGGATCATCGTGGTGGGTGTATGGCTACAGACAGCTGGAGCAGTAGCAGAGAGGTTACATCTTTTCAACAAATTGGAGGCAGAGAGAATGAGGCTGGGCCTGGTTTAGGCTTTTGAAACCTCAAAAGGTGACACACCTCCTCCAACAAAGGCCAGATCCCCAAATCCTTGCCCAGAGTCCCACCAACTAGAAATTAAGCATTCAAATACATGAGCAGATGGGGCCATTGTCGTTCACACATCATCTGTCCTAGTTCATCTTCACTGTGCTCAAATACCTGATGAAAGTAACTTACAGAAGGAGGGGTGTATTTTTGCTGGTGTTTTTGGGGGACACAGTCAACTGCAGCAGGAAAGACATGGCAGGCATGGTGATGGGGGAATGAGGTAGCTTGGCTACATCTGAAGAATTAGGAATTGCCAGTCAGACATCAAATGGAGCTGGCTATAAACCTCAAGGTCTTCCCCCAGTGACCCACTTCCTTCAGTAAGGCACCACTTCCTAAAGATCTCGGAATCCTCCAAACCATCACCAACAGCTAGGCACCAAGTGTTCAAACAAGACTGTGGGAACTGTCTTAGGTCTGTTGCTGTCATAATGCACCATGACCATAATCAACTTGGGAGGGAAAGGGTTAATTTCAGCTTACAACTCTCAGGTCATACTCCGTTTTTGAGGGAAGTCAGGGCAAGATCAAGGCAGAAACCTAGAAGCAGGAAATGATTCAGAGGCCATGGAGGAACGTGGCTTACTAGCTTCTCCTATGGCTTGCTCAGCTTGCTTCTTCATACAGGCCAGAACCACCTGTCCAGGGGTACACTATTCACAGTGGGCTGTCACCTGCCCCTACTGATCACTAACAAAATGTCCTAACAAGCTTGCTTATAGGCAAGCATTATCTTTTGTTTGCTTGTTTGTTTTTGGTTTTTTTTTTGTTTTTTTTTTTGTTTTTTTGAGACATGGCTGTCTTGGAACTTGCTCTGTAGACCAGGCTGGCCTCAAACTCACAAAGATCTGCCTGTCTCTGCCTCCAGAGTGCTGGGACCAAAGACATTCGCCACCACTGCCCAGCTATAGACAAGTCTTATGTAGGCATTTTCCCAATTGAGAGTCCCTCTTCCCAAATGATTCTAGCTTGTGTCAAACTGACATAGAACTACCTAGCACAGGAACATTTTGCCTCCAAACCATAACACAATCTATGAACCAAGGAAAGAGGCCTGAAAAAGATCTCTGTTAGCTCACAGAAGGAACCAATCTCTCACTCGCCCTCTCCCTGTCTCCCCATCTCTCCCTCTCGACACCCCCCCTTTAATTTCTTTGAGACAGGGTTTTTTGTATACCTTTGGCTGTCTTGCAACTTGCTCTGTAGACCAGGCTGGCCTTGAACTCAGAGCTTTGTCTGCCTTTGCCTCCCTAGTGCTGGGACTAAAGGCTATGCCACCATCTCCCAGCAGAAAGAACCAATCTTATTTTTTGTTTGTTTGTTTTTGTTTTTCAGACAGGGTTTCTCTGTGCAGCTTTGGAGCCTGTCCTGGATCTCACTCTGTAGACTAGGCTGGACTTGAACTCAGAGATCCACCTGCCTCTGCCTCCCAAGGGCTGGGATTAAAGGTGTGGGCCACCACACCCAGCAAGGAACCAATCTTAAACCAGGCATGTGGGATACCCAGCACTGAGGAGGATGAGGAGGGAAGATTGAGTCTAGAACAGTGTGGACTACCATGTCTTTCTCCATCCTCTTTTGACTTCTCTAATTCATTTCCATAACTGCACCAGGGTTGGTTGGTTCTTTGGTGTTAGGGATTGAACCCAGGGTCTGAGCAGACAATACTTTTACCACTGAGCTCCTCCCCTCACCCTAGGTTGTGTATCTGAATGCTTCTACTGCTTCCTATTACATTAAGGAATTTCTAGACAATCAAATCGGGGGCAGAGATGGAGCTCAATGGTAGGATAGTGTGGAGGTCAGAACAACTCTAGACAGTTTCGTTCTCCCCTGACATCTTATGGGATCCAGGGATTGAACTCGGGTACTCAGGCCTGATTAGCCATTTCATCAGCCCTCCCAATTTTCTTTCCTTCCTTTTCTTTCTTTCTTTTTGGGTGGGTGGGTGGGTAGGTGTTTGAGACAGGGTCTCTCTGTGAAATAATCCTGGCTGTCCTGGAAACGTGCTCTGTAGACCAGTCTGGCCTACGAACTTAGAGATCCACCTGTCTCTGTCTCCTGAGTGCTGGGATTAAAGGCGTGCACTACCACCGCCCCACTGTTTCTTTTTTGTTCTTTTTGAGATGAGGTCTCACTACAGTAGCTCTAGTCATTCTGGAACTTGATATGTAGAGCAGGCAGGGCTCAAACTCTCAGAGATAGGATGCTCTGCCTCCCCAATACTGGGATTAAAGGTGTGCACCTCAACCCAATTCCTTTCTTTCTTTCTTTCTTTCTTTCTTTCTTTCTTTCTTTCTTTCTTTCTTTCTTTCTTTCTTTCTTTCTTTCTTTCTTTCTTTCTTTCTTTCTCTCTCTCTCTCTCTCTCTCTCTCTCTCTCTCTCTCTCTCTCTCTCTCTCTTCTTTCATTTGAGAGAGGGTTTCTCTGTAGCTTTGGACCTTTCCTGGAACTCACTCTGTAGCTCAGGCTGGCCTTGAACTCACAGAGATCCGCCTGCCTCTGCTTCCCGAGTGCTGGGATTAAAGGCATTTGACATCACCACCTGGCTTCAACCCAATATTTTTTTTTTTTTTTTTTTTTTTGGTTTTTCAAGACAGGGTTTCTCTGTGTAGCTTTGCGCCTTTTTCCTGGAACTGCTTTGGAGACCAGGCTGGCCTCAGACTCACAGAGATCTGCCTGCCTCTGCCTCCTGAGTGCTGGGATTAAAGGCGTGTGCCACCACCGCCCGGCTTAACCCAATTTCTTATCAGCACATCAGTGAAGATTTAAAACACATCCTAATGACTTTGTTTTAACTTTTTTTTTCTTCTTCTTTTTTGAGGCAGGGTCTCACTCTGTATCTCATATTGGCTGTTTCAGACCCTGTCTCAAAAACCCCAGAGAAGTTGTGTGTGGTGACACTCAATATAATTCTAGCTTGGGAGGCAAAGGCAGGAGGAACAGGAATTCAAGATCATCCTTGGCTATGTAAAGTTAGAGGCTTTGATCACCCAGCTATATGAGACCTTCTCAAAAAGAAACAAAAGGCACGATATTACACATCTTTAATCCCAGTGCTCAGGAGGCAGAGGCAGGCAGATCTCTGAGTTTCAGGCCAGCCTGGTCTACAAAGCAAGTTCCAAGATACAGGGCTACACAGACAAACCCTGTCTTGAAAAACAAATTAACAATAGCAACAAAAGTTCTTGATTCAGGGGCTGGAGAGATGGCTCAGAGGTTAAGAGCACTGGCTGTTCTTCCAGAGGTCCTGAGTTCAACTCCCAGCAACCACATAGTGACTCACAACCATCAATAATGAAATCTGGTGCCCTGTTCTGGCATACAGGCATACTGTATCTATAATAAATATGTTTTAAAAAAATTTCTTGATTCAAATATTTCATATTGTTTAACATTAAAACATTAAAAAAAAAGGCAAGTAATGATTAACAGTTAACTAAAAAAAGGGAAAATCAGTCGCTAGAAAGGTGGGTCATCAGTTTAGAACGATTGTTGCTCTTCTAGATGAATGGAGTTTGGGTCCTAGCACCTACATCCAGAGGTTCATAACTACCTGTAATTCTTTGTCCAGGGGATCCAAACTTATACTTAGACACACATTCATAAACATAATTTAAAAAATTAAAAATATTTGAGACAGAGTCACACTATGTAGCTTTGGTTGTCCTGGAATTCACTATATAAATCAGACGGCCTCGAACTCACAGAGATCCCGACAACCTCTGGAGTGGTGAGACTAAAGGTGTTCGTGACCATGCCTGGCTGCTCACCTGTAATCCCAGCACTTTGGGGAAAGAGGCAGACCGATATGTAAGAAAGAGGTTAGCCAGGGATATATGTGAGCCCCTGCCTCTTTCATAAATATGAAAGAAATAAGTAAGGTAGCTAAAAAGTTTAAAGTATTTTAAGTACAGGGATTCGGCTCAACATCTCAGTTTTGGAATGTGGGTAGGGTGTGAGATGAAGGCCAGTCAAGGGGGTGGAGCTAGAGGGAGAAGGAAACATCGGTATCCCTGTGCCCCTCTGAGTTTTGAATCTAGCGCGATAGTTTCATCGGTAGCCAATCCCAGACCAGCATCTTCTTTCGTCAGTAGTTGCTGAGGCCGAGAGCCACGAGTCTCTCTGGTCAGTTCTAGCCGTTGCTGTTGTACTCGTGCTCGGCTCTTGCGTTTCCATCCGTTAAGACTGAGAGGGCCTAGAGAAGACCTGTCACCTTCTCGGGTATCCCCGCCAGAAAGAAACCCTCGGCTACTCTTTCCACACCGGCAGAGACTCACTGCCTCCACTTAATGTGGAAGCTCTAGGCTGGCTCCGTCAGAAGTTGTAGTACCAACAAGACTCTGGTGCTTCTAATACGACTAGCTACAGGAGCAGGAAGTTTTTTGTTGTTTGCTTGTTTTTCTTTCTTTCTTTCTTTTTTGAGGAGAGCGGGCCAGGGCGGGAAGATAACCAAATGGGAAGGGCTGCGGGAAAAGTGTCCTTGTGACGGAAAGGTGTTGAGTCCTGGCCCTTTAAACCCGAGGGGGAGGATCCGGAAGTGGATGGGCGGGGCAAGCGGCCCAGCTATATAAGAGGGCCCCAACCGCGCGGGGTCTCCAATCTGCCATTTTCTGTGCCTGAGTGAGTCTTCGCCGTCCTGAGCCCTGTGTTCTCTCCACAGGCAGTGTGCTGCCCACTGGCCCACCACCTCAGGGGAACGATGGCCACGGAGTCGACCGCCACCGCTGCCATCGCCGGGGAGCCGGTTTCCGCTGACAAGTAAGCCGGACTGTGGCGAGCTGGAGGCACTGGCCGGTCCGCGGGGAGAGCTGGCGGACTGGGCTTGGGCGGGCGGGACGGACTGGCGGGCGGGGCAGCCCGCCTTTCCCTCAGCCGCTGCGGGGGTTCGGGGCGAGCCGGTCTGTGGAGAAGCCCTGTGCGGAGGGCTGGCGACCCGCGGTAACGGCGGCCGGCTGGCGCCCCCTGCCCGGCTTTGCGCGGCCGCCATCTTGCCGGGGGCAGCGGCGGCTGTCTGCATCGCCTGCCCCTCTCCTCCCTCCCCCGGCCCGGGGCTGCCGCTGGGGAGGCGGGGCCCTCCGTCGCCGGTCGCCTCTTGAGCCCTCGCTTTCCGCGCAGTGCGAGCGTGCGCCTCGGTGGAGTCTGTAGAGGAACCCAGAAAATGACCCGTAGATTTGGCGCCAAAAAAAAAAAAAAAAAAAAAAAAAAACAACACACGAGGATTGAGGCTCGGACCGCAGGGACCCGAGTGGGCGGGGCCTCCAGGGGGCGGGACTTCGCACGCGTGCTTTGCAGGTCCTGGCTCTGAGAAAGGGGGCGGGGCCTTGAGGAGGCGGGAAAACTCCATTGTTTGGGGTTTGAGCCGCTCCTGCCCGAGCAGTGGGGCGCAGTGAAGTTTGCCCTCTACGCCTGTCTAGTTTACCGTAACCTGAGGGTCTTTCTGGCACTGAAGCTCTGCGGCCTCCCCCTCCCCACCTTTGCTGAGAAGCGTCGTGATTCTTTAGATTTTCGGTGTGTGGGTCGGAGATTTGGTTCCTTCAGGGGACATTTTCACACTCAACGAATTAGGTAAACGCTCCAGGGAGCTTTTTGTCTTTGCAGTGTTTACTTGCTAGATGAGTCTGTTAAGGGAAAGGACCCCAAAGAAGGAGTAGTTGCTTTGAGAGCTTCACAGTGCTAAGCAAACATGAGCTACTTTTTTGGATAGTTCACAGAAACACTCATCATTTGGAGGAAGCAAGTGTTTTCCATAGAGTAGGTCCTATTTTCCAACCTTCTCTTGTCCTTTTTAGGTGCCTGCTCATATTTTTTCGTCTCTGTGCATAGAAGTTTTGCCTCCTAAAAGTAAAGGTGGCTGGGAGATTTTTGAGAGTTTTTTTTTTTTTTTTTTTTTTGTGTGTGTGTGTGTGTGTGTAGGTTTAGGTATTTGACATTTCATTGACTAGTTGACATTTCAGTTAGTACCAGAGATTAACGAATCTTTGCCTACCCTACCTATCACCTTTTAGTTCCTAAAACGATGGTTCTTAAACTACTTAATCATTTGGGAACTGCAGTTTTAATTTTAGATTACCATTTCCTGAATCCTCATTGATTTCTTAGGACCAGAGTAGATTGAGTTTGGGAATTCAGTATAATTTATTAAAAAATAATCTTTTTATGGTGCCTCCTGAACAACTGTTAGTATTATATTGGGGATCCTTATCCTTTCAATATTTTATAGTTTGGGGGATCTAGCTCAGTTAGACTGCTTGTTTAGTGGCATGTATGAAGTCGTGAGTTAGATGTCATCACAGAATTTTTCATGTTGTCATAGACTTGGTCTATTTATTGGTGAAGTAATTCCCAGCTTACTGACAGGCTATACACAGAAAATTATATGCCTACTGAAAAAAAACCTCACAGGCTTTTTTGGAGAGGGTGGGTATTTGAGATATCCATACATACCCCTAGCTGTCCTGGAACTTTTGCTCTGTAGACGAGGCTGTTCTAGAACTCAAAGATCCACCTGCCGGTGCCGCTGTCTTCCAAGTGCTGAGATTAAAGGCGAACCACTATCCTTGGTCACAAACTGGTTTTTCCCGACAGTGTTTTACTGGGTAGTCCTGGCTTTCCTGAAACTCATTCTGTAGATAAGGCTGGCCTTGAACTCTTAGAGATCCACCTGCCTCTGCTGGTATTAAAGGTGTGCTGCACCACCACCACCACCACCACCACCGCTGCTGCCTGGCCACAAACTCATTTTTTGAAAATTGTACCTTGCGTTGCAGACAACTGCATAGCAATTTTTATGTATTGGGTGTGCTGGGTTTTTTTTGGGGGGGAGGGGTTGTGTTTTGTTTTCTGAGACAGGGTTTCTCTGTGATAGCTGTGGCTGTTCTAGAACTCCATTTGTAGACCAGGCTGGCCTCAAACACCAGCGTCACTACCACCACTCAACTTTATTATTTATTTGTTTGTTTTTCGAGACGGGGCTTTGTGGCTTTGGAGCCTGTCCTGGAACTCACTCTGTAGCCCAGGCTGGCCTTGAACTCAAAGAAGTAGCCTGGCTCTGCCTCCCCAGTGCTGGGATTAAAGGCGTGTGCCACCACCGCCCGGCTCAACTTTATTTATTTATTTTGTCTATAGGTTTATGGGGTTGGAGAGATGGCTCAGCTGTTAAGAGCACACTAGCTGCTCTTCCAGAGGTTCTAAGTTCAATTCCCAGCAACTACATGGTGGCTTACAACCATAGTGGAATTTGATGCCTTCTGGCATAAAGTTGTACATGCAGACAGAGCACTCATACACATAAAAAGATTTTATATGTATGATATTTTGCCTGCATTTTTGTATGTGAACCACATTCGTGCTTGGTGCTTGAGGAAGACAGAAGAGGACTTCAGATTCCTTGGAACTGGAGTTAATGGATGGTTGTGAACTACCATATTGGTGCTGGGAATCAAATCTTGGTCCCCAGAAGTAGCAAGTGCTCTTTTTTGTTTGTTTTGTTTTTTGTTTTGAGGCAGGGTTTCTCTGTAATCACCTTGACTGTCCTAGAACTCATTCTGTAAACCAGGATGGCCTCATCGATCCACCAGTCTCTGTCTCCCAAGTGCTGGGATTAAAGTGCTCTTAACTGCCCATTCATCCATCTTTAGCCTCTTGAGTAAATTCTTACTTGAGTCACATGATTACAGTGTGAACTGTGTTAAATTTTTCTACAATTGAGAAAAATCAAGATTAGAATGGAGAAATTTTCAAATTAAGTGAAATTCTGAGTTAAAAATCCTTTTTACTTGAGTTTTCATTCCTTTGATTGAAAAAAAATCTTATCTGGCAAGAAATTGTATAGTTGCATAATGAGTTTGAGAGAAAAGTGAAGACAAAAATGCCTCAGTAAAGTAAGTTGGTGGAGGTATTTAGAAATTTTTATTTGTCCTGTGGGATTATCCTAGGACCCTTCAAGCTAGTCAAGCCTACCACAGAATCAAATCCCCAGCTTCAAAATAGTTTCTTGTATTTAAGGTGAGGTCAAAGAAAGTGGCTTGAGTTTTGACTTTACAGTTTGGGGAATATAGCTCAATAGAATGCTTGCCTAGCATGCATGAAGTTGGATCCCCTAGTATTTTGTAAAACCAGGACTAGTAGTGCCCATCTAATTCTAGTGTGTCAGGAGTTAAGGTGGGAGATTCCAATATCAGGGTTATCCTCCATTACATACTGAATTTGAGTCCAGCCTGATCACTCTATCATAATTTATTTCAGTGTTTTTTTGTTTTTAAATTATTGCTGGGCATGGTCGTGGATGCTTTTAATCGGCCAGCCTGGCCTACACAGTGAATTCTAGGACATAGAGCATGTAGAAAGAATCCTTATCTCAAAAACCAAGCAACAACAAATTATAGTTTTGTATGTCTGTGCACCATACACACCTTTGGTGCCATTGGAGGCAAGAACTCAGATCTGTCTGCTTTTTCCTCTTGAGGGCTGGGCTCAAAGGCATGCATCACCACACCTGGCTTTATTATTTTGCGCCCAAGGTTTAGAGGTGAAAGTAAGGAATGGAAGAAAATGAATGTGTCACTGGGCCATGGTGGCAGCACAAACCTATAATTCCAGTACTCTGGGATGGGAGGCAGAAGCAGGTAGAGCTCTGTGAGTGTGAGGCCAGCCTGGTGTATAGAGTCCTGGACAGCCAGGCCTATACAGAGAAACCCTGTCTTGAACCCCGCCTAAAAAAATTCCAACAAAAACCTGGGTATGGTCTAAAACTGGGCATGACGGCTCATGCTTTAAATCCTACCTAGCACTTGGGAGTCAAAGCCAAGTAGATTTCTCAAGAGTTTAAGGCCAATATGGTCTACATAGCAAGGTTCCAGCCAGCCAGGGATACATAATGAGACACCTTCTCTGCCCCATTCTCCCTCGAAAAACTCCCACTAAAAACTGGGGTCTAGAGGCTGGAGAGTTGGCTCAGTGGTTAAGGGCAGATTCTAGAGGACCCACATTCAGTTCCCAGCATCCATACCTGCCATTTCATAATGCCTGTAACTCTAACTCAATTTTTGGTTTTCATTTTTTATTTCTTTCTCTCCCCCCACCCCCCAGGATTTCTCTGTGTAGTTTTGGTGCCTGTCCTGGATCTCTCTCTGTAGACCAAACTTGCCTTGATCTCACAGAGATCCGCCTGGCTCTGCCTCCTGAGTGTTGGGACTAAAGGCATGTACCACCACTGCCCTCCCCCCTTTTAAATCCTTTCTCATCCCACATTTTGGTCTTCCTGTAGTCCTAGATGTCTTGGAATTCACTCTAAAGACAGGCAGGCTTCAAGATCCACCTGCTTCTGCCTCCTGAGTGCTGGGATTAAAGTTATATGCCACCAAACCTGGCAATAACAATTTTAAACAAACAAAAATTGGGGTCAAGCCTGTGGAGATGGCTTGGTGAGGGCTGCTTGTTTGAGGAGAGTTTCAATTCCCAGCATCTGTACGAGAGCTGGGCTGGTGTGGTGGCCTGTTTGTAATCTAGAGTTACATAGGGTATAGATGATAAAGCTGGCTAACTAGATTAATAGAACTAGTGAGGTACAAGTTCAACCTCACAGTTTGTTCTGGCCTCGAATGGCATACAGTCATAGACAGACACACACACACACACACACATTAAAAAGAAAAATTTGATGCCGGGCGGTGGTGGCGCACGCCTTTAATCCCAGCACTCGGGAGGCAGAGCCAGGCGGATCTCTGTGAGTTCGAGGCCAGCCTGGGCTACCAAGTGAGCTCCAGGAAAGGCGCAAAGCTATGCAGAGAAACCCTGTCTTGAAAAACAAAAACAAAAACGAAAAAAAAGAAAAATTTGAGACTTTGGTTTCCTAGTACCCCCTCTATTTGCAGAGGGTCTCTTTCTCTGTGGAAAGTAGAAAGTGATTGAGGAAGACATCAGATGTTACCTTCTGTCCTTCATACGCATGTTTACTTACTTGCATGCATATTATCATACATGCAAAACAAAAGCAAAAATCCAAAATTGGGGTCTACCCATCAAAACAAGGAAAAAAGCTTTAATTTTTTTTTTTTTTTTTTAAATTTTCATTTTTCCAGACAGGGTTTCTTTGTGTAGCCCTGGCTGCCATGGAACTCACTCTGTAGAGTAGGATGCCTTTGAACTCGTAGATCTGTCTCGGCCTCCCAAGTACTGGGATTAAAGATGTGCTCCACCATCACTGGCAGGGGAAAAACTTTTTATATCTTTTAAAATTTATTTGTGTGCGTATAACTCTGCCACAGTACCTATGTTGGGGTCAGGTCAGTTCTCTTTTAACTATGTGTCTCATATAGATTGAATTCTGTGGGGTCTTTTTGTTTCTTGTTTTTTGTTTCTGTGTTTTTTCCAAGATAGGGTTTCTCTTTGTAGCTTTGGAGCCTGTTGTGGATCTCGCTCTGTAGACCAGGCTGGCCTTGAACTCACAGAGATGCGCCTGCCTCTGCCTTCCAAGTGCTAGGATTAAAGGTGTGCACCACCACTGCCTGGCTTAGATTGAATTCTGTTGCGGCCAGAGGAGACTGTTGAATCTCTTGGAGTTGCAGTTACAGGTAGTTACAAGCCACCATGTAGATTTTGAGAACTGAACCAGCATGTGCTCTTAATAGCTGAGCCATCTCTTGAGCCTGGCAAATTCCTTTACCTGTCATCTTGCTGCCCAGAGTGTGATTTATGTCTAAGAAAAAAATGGCTTAAAAAATGCAGTAGCCCTTTTTTTGTTTGTTGATTTTAATTTCTAGCTGTTTAGTTCCTACATGTTTAGTTAGTCTCTTAGTCTTTTTCCATTTAAATACTCCAAAATGGTTGGATTTATTTATTTATTTATTTATTTATTTATTTGAGACAGGGTTTCTCTGTGTAGTTTTGGTGCCTGTCCTGGATCTTGTTCTGTAGACCAGGCTGGCTTCAAATTCACAAAGGTCTGCCTGGCTCTGCCTCCCGAGTACTGGGAGCTATTCCTGTTAGCTATTTTCTCATTGTGCTGGTTAGTTTTCAGTTAGAATCACTTGGGAAGAGAGTCTCAATGAGGAATTATCTAGATCAGATTGGCTTGTGTATGTCTGGGGGATTGCCTTGATAGATGTGATGGTGGATTTGCTAAAAAATAAACTCATCCTCCCTGATACTGGTGTTGGTTGGGATGTTTTTTGTTGTTTTGTGTTTTGGTTTTTCAAAGCAGGATTTATCTTTGTATCCCTGGCTGTCTTGTTCATTGAGTTTTGTGAACTTTTACTAGCATACAGCGAGGTGTACAAAGCTTTAGGGTATTTAGAAGTATAGCACAATCTGACATCACCCTGTGACGTCTTCTGTTTCATAAAAAATCATGTGTTGCATATTGGAAAGAAATAAAAACCTAGTCCTTGAATGATGGTAGTTAATAAATTGTGCCTGTACCATTGGATCAGTATAATGGAGTAATCCTTAGGGCTGGAGGATGTAGGTAGCTGAGTGGTAAAGCATTTACTTCAAGCCTAGCATGTGCAAGACTGCCTAGTATCTGTGGAGCATAACCATTGGGAATATAACTAGCTGCTGCAGAGTTTGTACATAAGGATCAAAAGGCCATTCTAGGATCTGGTAGATAACCTTCTTTATTGTTTCTTGTACCTAAAAGTACTACCTTTTAAATTGAGTGGTTTAGGATTAAACTTTATTTAATTTTGAGACAGTTTTACTACATAGTTTTGGCTGGCCTAGAACACACAGATTTGTCTGACGGCTTCCTACTTTGCCTTCTGAGTGCTGGGAGAAAGATGTGCGCCACCATCGCCAGGCTTATCTTAAGTTTTTAAGCCACATTTATTAAATTTTGTGTAGCATTAAAGAGGAGCACATGAGGCCGGGCGGTGGTGGCGCACGCCTTTAATCCCAGCACTTGGGAGGCAGAGCCAGGCGGATCTCTGCGAGTTCGAGGCCAGCCTGGGCTACCAAGTGAGTTCCAGGAAAGGCGCAAAGCTACGCAGAGAAACCCTGTCTCGGAAAAAAAAAAAAAAAAAAAAAAAAAAAAAAAAAAAAAAAAAAAAAAAAAAGAGGAGCACATGTGAGTAGAGGTCAACTTGTGTGAGCCATTCTCCTTCTACCATGTAGATTCCAATGATCAAACTAAGTTGTCAGGCTTGGGAGCAAGTCTGACTTTAGCCACTAGGCTATCTCATTTACCCAAGAATTGAATTTAATAATGTGTATGAGTCAGTAATACTTGCTTTTGGTTAGTTGTTTAAAACACTTAGCCAGGCGTTGGTGACGCATGTCTTTAATACCACCAGCACTTGGGGAGACAGAGGCCAGCTTGGTTTACAGAGCTAGTTCTTAGGACAGCTAGGGCTGTTACATAGAGAACCCTGTCACAAAAAGTAGGGGGGAAAAATATAAAAACTTTAATGTTTTATCTTATGTTTTTCTGACAATTACATCCAAACTTTCAAGTGTCTTCCATTTTTATTTTTTCTTTTTATTCTTCATTACAGAATTGAAGATGCCCCTGCTCCTTCTACCTCTGCAGATAAAATGGAGAGGTAAGATTATATGGTACAATTATGGTTATATCTGGAACAGAAGTGAAGTAATATAACTGAGGGTAGTTTGCTGACTGGGGATGAAATCTAAGGCTTTACTACATAGTAATACATAGTTGTCAAACACTATTACTGGAACTGTACCTTTGGCCCCTTAATTTGTCTTCTTAGATGCTCTAGGGATCCTTTTTCAAGGATACATTTAAATTTTTTTCTTTTCTTTCTTTCTTTCTTTTTAGAAAAAGGGTTTCTCTGTAAAACAGCTCTAGCTGTCCTGGGACTCTGTAGAACAGGCTAGCCTCAAATTCACAGAGACTTGTCTGCCTCTGCAGTTTGATTCTGGGCTATTCTTCAGTTGGTACTCAAATGACTCTAGGGTATGTCTAGTTTGCAGCAAAAGCTAACTAGAACACCCAGCTTATGGACCGCTGAGACAGGAGTTATCCTGGGCTACCAGAGACTATCTGAAAAACAACAGCAACACAACTTAGAAATATTTTAAGATTTTGGAAAAAGTATTTTTGACCATGGTGAATTTGACAAGTGTCCCAATATTTTAAAATGTTCTGATGAAATTGGAGGTGACTATAAAAAGATATGGTAAGAGCTTAGCTGTATTCCCAAGTCAAACTACATGTTATGTTCTTTTTTTTTTTTTAAGTTTAAATTTGTTTTGCCTGTGTGTATATATGTGTACCATGTGCTAGCACAGTCAGAAAAGGGCATTGGATTCTCTAGAACTGGAGTTAATGATAGTTATGAGCTTCCATGTAGCTATTTTAGGAGTTGAAACAGGAAGGTTAATTGCTTTAGCCTCAGTTCATGGCCTGTCGGTACACCTTAGTGAGACCCATTCCCAGTTCCTCTCTACTAGGTGCTGGGATTACAAGCACCACTACCCCTGTCTTTTGTTATTGTTTTTCCTTTAAAGGACTAACTAACCTAAGTGCTATGTTTGACCTTCCAAGTACTAGGACTAAAGGCATTTATTTGCCACTGGTGGCTGGCTCAGCTTAATTTTTTTGTTTTCATGTTTGCCTTGGTCTCCTTTTATTTCCTGTGATGACCTTGAATTTCTAATTCTTTTGCCTCTATTTCCCAACTGCTAAGGTTACAGATATATGCCACCATACCTGCTTTTATGCAGTACTGAAGATGAAACCCAGGGATTTTTGTGTTTGGATACTTGGCAAACACTCTGTCAACTAAGCTATATCCATGCTTCATTCTTTTATTTTTTGAGATAAGACTCACTATGTAGACCTGGCTAGCCTTGAATTTTCAGAGATCCATCTGCTTCTGCCTCTCATGTGCTGTGATTAAAGACATGCACTACCACACCTGGCTTCTACTTTTTTTTTTTTTAAAGGAACTGAATCTGGGACCTCTGCAAGATTAGTCACTAACTGCTGAGCCACCCTCCCTTTTTTTTTTTTTTTTAAGACAAGAGACTTTATAGCTCTGGCTCCCCTGGGACCAATCTGGCCTCCAATCATGGAGATATACCGCCTCTGCCTAACAGGGCAGTGTTGGGATTAAAGATGTGTGCCACCACAGTCTTTCTGGTTTTTTTTTTTTTTTTGAGACGGTTTCTCTGTAGCTTTGGAGTCTGTCCTAGAACTCTGTAGACCAGGCTGGCCTTGAACTCATTGAGATCTACCTGTCTCTGCCTCCAGAGTGCTGGGATTAAAGGTGTGTGCCACCCGCCTGGCCAAACTTTGTTTTTAGATGAGGAGTCTTATAATCTAGTCTCATCTCTATATTCTGACTACTGATATCATAGGTATCCACCACTATGTCTTGTTTATATAGTAGTAGAGATTGAACCTAGAGCTTGTGAATGTTAGGAAAGCACAGTTATATATCTCCATCCTCAACCTTGTTTTGTTGTTGCTGTTGTTTTGTTTGTTTGTATGACTTTGGGGTTCCTTAGTGGTTCCTCTGTTGTGTATAATAACATGTACTATAACATTTGTAGAGCATTTGTGAGTATTTAATTTCTTGTTTTTGTTTTTGTTTGCTTGTGGTTTTTTTTTTTTTTGAGACAAGGCTTCTTTGTGTAGCCTTAGCTATCCTATAAGTAGCTCCATAGACCAGGCTAGCTTTGAACTCACAGAGATCTCCCTGCCTCTGCCTCACAAGTGCTAGGATTAAAGGTGTAGGCCCGCTTCCCACCGACCTTTTTCTTTATGTGATAGTGGTAAGTGTGACTTAGCTAGGTCTTTTCTCTCTTTTTCTTTTTAACATAGGATCTTGGTATATAGTTCCAGCTGGCCTCATTCTCAGTCATCCTGCCTTTGCCTTTAGAGGGTTGGATTATGGGTATGTGTCATCACATACCCATAATTTAATTTGCTAGTTCTTCCATAGCAGTTCAAAGTTAAAAATTTAAACTGTTATGGTTTAAATGTAATATATATCCAGTGAGTATTTATTTAAACAATATTTGTTAACAAATAAATAAAATATTTTTTTTTTTTGCAGTCTGGATGTGGATAGTGAAGCTAAGAAACTACTGGGATTAGGACAGAAACATCTGGTGATGGGGGACATTCCATCGGCTGTTAATGCATTCCAGGAAGCAGCTAGTCTTCTGTAAGTATATGTTCTTTTGTAAAACAGTAGTATATTGCTAACAAACCTTTAAAAGTTTTTCTATGGGAAGAAAGAAGGAAGACTAAGGATAGGTAGAGTCCTTGCCTAATATATGTGAGTTCCTGTGTCTAATCCTTTGAACAACAATTCTGCTTTTTTACCTGTATAGGAGGTTTTTCTTGTAATTCTAAAACCTAAATATCACTGTAATTTCAGTAGTTTTTCTGAGTAAGATGATTTTTTTCCTAGTCATTACTGATTAAGAAGACATAATTTGTTTTTACTTAAAATATGATTGGGTTCAATTCTAAAACCTTGTGCATGAAAAGAAAGTATTTACCCTTAAGATATACTCTTAGCCCACTGTAACTATCTGTTTGGGTTTTTAATTTTTTTTTTTTTTTTTTGAGACAGGGTTTCTCTGTGTAGCTTTGCGCCTTTCCTGGAACTCACTTGGTAGTCCAGGCTGGCCTCGAACTCAGAGATCTGCTTGCCTCTGCCTCCCGGAGTGTTGGGATTAAAGGCGTGCACCACCACCGCCCGGCAATTTTTTTTTTTTTTTGTAATTTATTTTATGTATATGGTGTTCTTTCTGCATGTACACCAAGTGGTTGCTGGGAATTGAACTCAGGACCTCTGGAGGACCTGCCAATGCCCTTAACTGCTGAGCTATCTCTCCAGCCCTTTATTTTAATTTTTATTTTATATGTATGAATGTCTTACCTGAAAGTATATATGTGTACCATATGTGTGCCTGGTGCCTATGGAGGCCAGAAGTTGGCATTGGAATCCCTTTGGAAATAGATGATTGTGAGTTGTCATGTGTATGAGTACTGAGAATCAAAGCTGCTAGAGCAGCAGCTTCTCTAAACCTTTCAGCCTTCTCTCCAGCCTGACTATCCCTGTGATAGTCTTGCTCTGTAGACCAGGCTGGCCTTGAACTCACAGATCTGCCTGGCTCTGCCTCTCAAGTTGTGGGATTAAAATCAAGTTCTGGGATTAAAGGCGTGTGTCACCACTGCCCAGCTCTCTGAATGGAAAAATCTGAGTCTTTAAACTGTAGTTTTTTTTTTTTCTTTAATGACTTTGAGCTAGTTTCCTCTGATAGTTTTTACCAGTAGCAATTGAAGGTTAGTCTTGTATTACATTTCATTTACACTAGGAAAAAAAAAAACTTACAAAAAAAATTAGTTAGAATGAAGCTTTTGTAGGTTTCAGACTTACTTTTTTTGCCTACCCCCAATTCCCTTTCTCTGCATGCTATTCCTGGATGTCTGCAACAATCTGTCTGTGCCTACCTTTGTGCTTTTATGTCTGGACTTAATGAATTGGGGCTGTGGTATTTAGTTAGCAATATGCTAGGAATTAAAGATGAAATATCTTCTGGTGTTTTAGTTCACTTCATATTGTGATAAACACCATGTCTCAGATCAGCTTGGTAGAGAGGGTCTTACATGTCCTGATTGTACTCGAGCATTGAGGGAATTCAAGGGCAGGAACTTGGAGGTAGGAACTGAAGCAGGAGACCATGGAGGAAAATTGCTTACTGGCTTGTTCTCCCCAAACTGCTCACTTTGCTTTCTTATACACCATGACCACCTGCCCAGGGATGGCAATGCCCGAGTGGGTTGGCCCTCCTGTATCAATTAACCTAGAAAATGTCCTACGATCTACAGGTGATCTGATAGCATTTTTTCTGCTGAGATTACTCTTTCTAGCTTGTGTCAAGTTGTCAAAAACTAATCAGCAAAGATTTAGAAATGATACATGGGTTTTTTTTTTCTTCATTATGTGTATGAGTGTTTTGTCTGTGTGTATGTACCATGTACATGCCTGGTGCTCAGCGAGGCAAGAAGAGGACATCAGATCACCTGGAACTGGAATTAAGATGTTTGTGAGCTGCCATGTGGGTACTGGGAATTGACCCTGAGTCCTCTAGAACATAAGCGAGTGCTCTTAACCATTGAGCCATCTCTCTAGCCTGCTTGTCTCATCTTGAAACATTAGTTGTTTTAATTTTGTATGACTTCTTTTCTTTGGACTCCACGAAAGCTAGTAATCTTATTTCTTGTTTTTTTTTTTCCCTCCACATTATTTTATGTGTATCGTGTGTGTGAATATGTGCCCATGAGTGTAGAGACCAGCAGAGGGCATTGGATTCCCTAGACCTGGAGTTTGCAGTAAATGCTTCTAACTACAGAGCCATTTCTCTAGCCCTAAGTGTATGAATATATATGTATGTGTACCATGTGGTTGCCTGGCTACAGAAGCCAGAAGAGGATGTTGGATCTGGAACTGGAATTAAAAAATGGTTTTTAACCATGTGGGCGCTGGGAACAAGTGCTCCTAACCACTTATCTTTCTCTCCAACCACCTTTTGGTTCTTGAATAGCTCTTTGAGCAAGTTAATAACCTTTGCATTTTATAGAAAAGAAAATTTAAGGCACTGAGATAGACGAATTTGTCTAAGAGAGTAAAGCTATGTTAAAGATAGGTTTGGGTACAGGTACTCTAGTTTCAAAAATAATGCTCTTTGGGATACCCACATGGCAGCTCACATTTGTCTGTAACTCCAGTTCAGGGCTATGGCACCCTCACATAAAAATATATGCAGGCAAAACACCAATGAACATAAAATAAAAAAATAATTAAAAAAGAAAAAAGAAATAATGCTCCTCATTTTAGTATGCCTTCTCATGGTTCTTATGTAAATCCCAACCAAGGGTCTTGTACCTGTTCTGATCTACAGTGATATTTATACTGTGGCAGGAGGAGTACCTATTATAATATAGCTGATTGTTAGCACATATATATATATGAAGAACATGTACCATTAACTTCATGTGTTGTTTGTTAACTAGCAACAATGTTCATACTTTCTTTGTAGAGGTAAGAAGTATGGAGAAACAGCTAATGAGTGTGGAGAAGCTTTCTTTTTTTATGGGAAGTCACTTTTGGAGTTGGCCAGGTATGTCTTGTAAAGAACAGCCACATTATATATCACTGTTTATGTCTGTTTAAAAATTGAAGCTTCCTTTTTGGCTAAAGCTGTTTATGCAAAGAATGAAATTAATTTTGAGGTTTTGTATTAGTAGAAGCAATGATGTTTTCAAGAATAGTCAATGGTCGGTCAGAGTTTAATACAGGGATATGAACATTCAGAAGTACTCTGAGCTAGTTCAAAACTCCACAAGGACTGTATGGAGGACAATTTGAATAAGTAGCACATGAAAATGTCAAGGAAGACTTTCTGATTGGTATGTATGGTTCCACATTTGTGAATTTCCCAACATCTGGGGAGGCTGAAACAGGAGGATCAAGTTCAAGGACAGCCTAAGTTACAAGAGTGACCCTGTTAAAAAGACTTACTATTAACATTCTTGGAAACTGATGAACAAATTTATTAACATGACTAAGATTTTTGAGGATATACAAAATGATGAATGATCAGGTTTTTTTTTTTTTTTTTTTTTTTTGGTTTTTCGAGACAGGGTTTCTCTGTGTAGCTTTGCGCCTTTCCTGGAGCTCACTTGGTAGCCCAGGCTGGCCTTGAACTCACAGAGATCCACCTGGCTCTGCCTCCCTAGTGCTGGGATTAAAGGCGTGCGCCACCACCGCCCGGCGAATGATCAGTTTTTACACATAGTTCTGTCAAGTTTCTAATTTTGTGGTTATTCAAAGCACTTAATGATAGTGTGAAAATTGATAGAATGTCACTGGCCCTTTAGATATGGGAGTAGATGTGATGTTTGGAAAATAGCATGTCACTACTTTAAAGAGAAATGAATAGATGTTTTATTCTCTTGATGATAGTCATTATTCGTACTTTTTATGGAGCCTCATGCAGTGTTAGCTTATGTTAGAAGTTTTAAAATATGTTTTATTAGCATATTTTAATAATTTATAATAATGGGTTTCTTTAGGACATTTTCTTACATATACATTATATATTTCAATTATTTTTACCCTCTCATGCTGTTCCTACTCCTGTTAATACTTTGCCCAACTATGCCCCTGCTTCCTGTACTTTGATGTGTGCTACCCAGTGAGTTTCATTAGGGTTGTTCACAGGCTTGAGGGTAGTTTATCAGTGGTTACACTACTGAAGAAAATGTCCCTGGCTTTCCTATTAGTTATTGTCTGTATGTATAAAAACCTTCAAGGAAGGGCAAAAGCCTTCCTTGAAGCCTTCCTTTTTTATGGCAGGGTGTTGACAGGCCTAGTCCTGTGGATCTTGTATAGGCAATCACAGTTGCTGTTGTGCAGAAGTGTGCTCTTGTCGTACTTGGAAATGAGTGTCCCCACCCTTCCTTTCCAGTTCATTTCATAAATTCTTTTTTTTGTTTGTTTTGTTTTGTTTTTTCGAGACAGGGTTTCTCTGCGTAGCTTTGCGCCTTTCCTGGAGCTCACTTGGTAGCCCAGGCTGGCCTCGAACTCACAGAGATCTGCCTGCCTCTGCCTCTGGAGTGCTGGGATTAAAGGCGTGTGCCACCACTGCCCGGCTCCTTTCCAGTTCATACATTCTTTATGCCTTTTCTTGATGTTCCCTGAGCCATGAAAGGGGTGATACAGATCCTGCTTTTTGGCTGGGCATTCATTGTTCTTAAAGTTTTGACCATTGATTGTCTTCTGTGAGCATGTAATTTAATTTTTGTTTTTTGTTTTTTTTGTTTTGCTGACAACTCACAAAATTTTTGGAAGTTGCTTTTGTGCACTTCCTGTTTTTATTTTTGTTAGCTAATATTATTTCCTTCTTGGGTCTCTGAGGGAGTTGAAGATTAGTTAGTTATAGTTGAAGATTAATTAGGATAGAAAGTGAATTAGATACATTTTGGACTTACTAAAATAGGATAGATAAGGGAATTATTTTCTCTGATTTGTCAAATACAAATGGACTAGACATCGTTTAGGTATTTGTTACTTGTATATATTGTATATAGTTATTGTAGTTTTGTATATAGTTTTTCTTTTGTTAGTTATAACCTTTTGCCTTTTTTCTTTTTATTAAAATAGAAAAGGGGAAATATGGTGATATTTTATTTGTACTGAAATGTAATTTTAATTTTATGTTAATAAATAAAGTTGCCCTGGGGTCAGAGCTATTAGAGCCATAGCAAGAGCGTGGTGGGTAGAAGAGCTAGGTAGATTTCTGTGTGTTCAGGGAAACAGCCAGTATTGGAGACATATGCCTTTAAGACCTGGAGGGCGGTACTTACAGGCAATGATGAGGCAGTCATGTGGTTGGGTTTACAACCAATGAGAAGGCAGACCAGAAAGACTAAACACAGACAAACAGGAAGTAGCTCTCTCTCGCGGGGAAGTTAGGAGCACTGCAGGAGGTAAGATTTTATCTCTGAGCTCTGACCTCTCGGCTTTCTCTTTTACATTGGCTCTGTGTTTTTTATTTTAAAAAGACGATTGGTTACATCTACAGGGATGTCTTAGTTGACCAAGGCAACTTATAGAAGAGTTTGATGGAGGCTTGCTTATAGTTTCAGAGGGTGAGTCCATGACTATCATGGAAGGGGGATCATCACAGCAGGCCAGCAGGCATGGCACTGGAGCAGTATCTTGAGAGCTTAAGAGCTGAGACAGCAACCATGAGGTGGAGAGAGCAAACTGACTGTTACCCTCCAGTGACAGTCCTCTTCCAACAAGCCATACCTCCACTACCTGGGGATCAAGCATTCTAACATGAGCCTATGGTGTGGGGTGTGGTGGATTTTCATTCAGACCACGATGGAGGGTTTCACTGTATAGACCAGGCTGGTCTTGGACTCACAGAGAACTGCCTGATTCTGACTTTTGATTGTTGGGATTAAAGACATGTGACACAAATATATTTTCTCATTTTAATTAGGTGTAGTTGTGGGTATGTGCACACGAGTGCAAGTGTTCTCCCAGGCCAGAGTTCTCGGATCCCCTTGGGCTGGAGTTATGTTTGTGAGCCATTTGATATTAGTGTTAGCATCTGAACTCTGGTTCTCTGGAAGAGCAGCAAGTGCTGTTGACCACTTAGCCATTTTTCCAGCACTGCCTCCCTCACCCCTCTCATTTTTTTTCTAATTTTTATTTTTATTTTATTTTATTTATTATTTTTTTGAGCCAAGGTTTCTCTGTGTAGTTTTGGTGCCTGTCCTGGATCTCGCTCTGTAGACCAGGCTGAGCCTCCTGAATTCTGGGATTAAAGGAGTGCGCCACCACCGCTCGGCTTCTTTATTTTTAAAGACTAGTCTTATTATGTGGACCTGGCTAGCCTGGAACTTGTAGAACTCCTCCTGGTTTGAATACATAGTTTTCTAGTCTCTTTACTTGCTTCTTTTTCTTTTATTTCCATCTTGAAATACATTGTTAGGAACTAGTTACACTTTTGTGCTTTTTCCTCTTGTAGAATGGAGAATGGAGTGTTGGGAAATGCCTTGGAAGGAGTGCATGTAGAAGAGGAAGAAGAAAAAACAGAAGATGAATCTTTGGTAGAAAATAATGATAATGTAGATGGTATGTAGTGTTGCATGCTACATTCAAGAGATGCGACGACCAATGTTTCCTTTATAAGTTATGGAAATAGGGTTCTTATGCTGATGGTCTCTACAAAGGTACTTGGGCCGATGCAGTGGGTATAGGCTATTATTACTAAAGCTATTACTAAAGTGAGCTTCTAAGAACGTAACTAAACGTATCTAATATCAGTCATTTAAATTGGTATATTAAATACTAAGAACATTAAATACTTTTCTGATGCATATTTTAATAACACTTTGCATAGCCCAGTTATTTTAATAGTAGTCCTTGGAGCACTTTGTGTTTTATGCATCTTAGAAAATTAAATATTTTCTGAGTTTGGCTGTTAGAACTTTACAATCAAATAAGTATAATGTTTAAGAGAGAAAGGAAAGTTTGACATGTCTTCCCTGACTGGTAGTCAGATTACCTGAAGTGAAGCCATGTAGTTTCTAACCTAGAGGTTTGACTTCTTTTGCAGTATGTTGCTTTGCTAGCTTGAATTTTCCTTTTTCTTTTCTCCTGGGGGCACCTGCTAAAACTTAGCCAGGCTATTTGAGGGCTTAAAGGGAATGTATTTCTAGTTTCCATTTATGCTTTTATCATTAAACTCGGAGACATGTTTATGCTTCATGTTCTTTAACCATGTAGAGGAAGCAAGGGAAGAGTTGAGAGAACAGGTTTATGACGCCATGGGAGAAAAAGAAGCCAAAAATGCAGAAGGCAAGTCTCTGTCAAAGCCTGAAACTGATACAGAACAGGAAAGTGAAGTGGAGAAGGGTGGAAGAGAAGATATGGATATAAGTGAGCCTGCAGAGAAGCTACAGGAAAAAGTTGAATCGACTTCAAAGCAGTTAACTGAATCCTCTGGAGAGGCAAAAGAAGCAGCAATACCAGGACTGAATGAAGCTGAGGTCACTTCTGGGAAGACAGAACAGGAATCATTGTGTACTGAGGAAGGAAAATCAATTTCTGGAGCTTGTGTTCAAAATAAAGAATGCAGAGAAACAGTGCATCAGGAGAAGGAGGGAGAGGAAATAATAAGCATAGAGAAAAATCCAAAAGAAACTTCAGAAGATCAGCCTATTGGGGCTCCAGAAAAGCAGGGTACTTCAATGAAGGTAGAAGCTGAAATAATAGCCCCCACGGTCAAGTCAGTGGACATGGGTGGGGAGGAACCAAAGGATCAGGTAGCTGCCTCTGAGAGTGAACTAGGAAAGGCTGTTCTTGAGCAACTGTCAGGGCAAGATGTCGAAGTGTCATCAGTGGTGGCTGCAGAGGCTGGATCAGATCTCTCTGAGAAGCCAGGGCAGGAGATTACAGTTCTTCCCAACAATGGTTCAGTTGATGGACCATCAGCTGCAGGAGATCATACTCCTGGTGAACCACAGATTTCTGCAGAAAGACTGACAGAAACTAAAGATGGCTCAAGTGTAGAGGAGGTCAAGGCAGAGCTGGTTCCTGAGCAGGAGGAAGCTATGCTACCTGTAGAAGAGTCTGAGGCAGCTGGAGATGGGGTTGAGACCAAGGTAGCCCAGAGGGCCACGGAGAAGGCACCTGAAGACAAATTTAAGATAGCTGCTAATGAAGAGACACAAGAGAGAGACGAACAGATGAAAGAGGGTGAAGGTAACCGGGATGTGCTAGAGCTGCAGTGGGTGGAGTACATTCTAGATTTGACTCACTAATCATTGGTAAAAGTCAGCCTTCCATTCAGGATTTTCAGTCTGCCTTTGGATTAGGAAAAGATTAATTTAGGAAAGGGCTAAATGAAAATGGGGTTAATTTAACAACATGATAATAGGTTTAGCAAGATAAACCAAGAGTAGCAAGTCTTTAGCTGACTGGTAACTAATATTTTTACTCACTAGGTCTTCTGGTTTCTGAAACTTGGCTAGTTATCAGTAACTTGTACCAACCATACTAGCCAATGAGATGATATGAAGGGTGGATTAGAAATGGGTTGTGGGATAATAGGGAAATAGTAAGTTAGGCTGGCAGAGAATGCTGAATGGATGTTCACTTGCATGCCTTTGGGTTTTTAAATTTGCTATTCACATGGTTTCTCTTACCTGCTGTAGGAATTAGGAACAGAGCAGTAGAATCCACTGAATTGGTACACTTAAGCAGGCATGCCATTTAAATAAATGAAGGCAGTTAGCTTTCTCGTGCCCTTTCCATCTTTTGTTCATAGAAATGTCTAGAGGGTTATTCACATTAATTTCAGTAGCATGCCCCGCCCCCTTTTCAGGGGAAGGAGATTGCAGAGTACTTAGCCATTTATCTCTTTTGTTACTTTCCTTCCTCCTTTCCTGCTTGCTTTGGCTGCTAATCAAGTATAGTGTTAGTGGCTTAATTGTGATTCAATTTTATCAAGAATTTTAAGCCTCTAATTACTAATTGGCACGTCTGACTTGAGTTGTGCTCAGTTGGGGATTCTACTGTATGTAAGTTTCATCTAACATTGGCATTAATAATTACAGGTCTTATTTCAATTAATATCCTGTGTAATTGCTAGACTGTTTCAAGAGTTGTCTAATTGCAGGTGTATTTCAATTCATAATTTTCTGTATAATTGCTAGACTATTTCAAGCGTTGTCCTAAGTTACAGATTTTCAATAACCCATCTTTAATACTTGGCCATTCTGGTAAGCATCTGCCTATATGTAGGTCCCTGCACTCCAGCCCATATCAACACAGCCAGAAGTGAACTTGTCAAGTGGTAGCACTGGTGGGCTTCTTGAGCTTCAGGACTTCTTTAATAGAAAGCATAAAATTGAGTTCTTCAGGTTTTTGAAAACTCTGATATCATGATTCTTCCTCCTCCCTCCCTAGGGTCAAGGATTGAACCCAGAGCCACATGTGTGTTAGCCAAGCACTCTTACTATTGAACCAAATTCTCAGCCCTATAAGTGTTATTTGGCTGATAGATAAAATTTTTTATATTTTACAAATAAGGAATGGGGAGGAAGTCTTCATCACACCTAATAGAGATGGGTGAGTCTGGCTTTAGGGCTTAGCCACTTTCTATGGTTGGTTCCTTTATGTTAGATAAATGCTAGTCCACATCTTACATGTGAGAACCTCAGTTTGAATCCCCAGACCCCACGTAAAAGAGGGCATGTTCTCCCATCTATAATACCAGTGTTCCTAAGGGGAGACATGAGCCATAGACAGAACTCCCAGAAACTTGTGGAACAACTAGTCTGGCACACAAGATACCCTGACCAGTTTTTTACACAACCTAAGGCTATTGTCCTCTGACCTATATAGATGCCATAACGTAAGTGTACCCACATTTACATATATGGGTCTCTACACACAAAACATTGGTGCTTTTTTAATTTTATTTTTTCGAGACAGGGTTTCTCTGTATAGCTTTGCGCTTTTCCTGGAACTCACTCTATAGCCCAGGCTGGCCTTGAATTCACAGATCCACCTGCCTCTTCCTCCCAAGTGCTGGGATTAAAGGCTTGTGCCACCTCTTCCCCGCAGTATTAGACTTTATCACTTCTGGGATATGTATATCCCTCATACAATCAATGTGTTCTTTTCTTTTTTCTTTTCATTCTCTCCCCTCTACTCTCCTCCCTTCCCTTCTCTTCCCTCCCCTTCTCTTCCTTTGTATTTTGTCATGTTAGGTGTGGTTGGTAAGTGAATAAAAATTTAAATTGTAGTCATTAAGGTTGGCTGTGCTGAGGTTGTCTGTGTTAATTGATCTGTGCGGGTATTTGATTTACTTATAGGAATTCCAAGTTATCATTTTTTTGCTTTTGAGGCAGGAGCTCAACAACAAAAGAGATGCTAAGGCTTACTTTCCATGTTTGCATTCCCATAGTGGGTTGAATGGTGGCATTTGTAATCTTTTTTGCTGGAGTTAAAAATGTTGAGCATGCTTCAAGCTGTGTACTCCTAGCTACTAAGAAGATGCAGGATTGCTGATCCTGGAGAGATGGCTCAGCAGATAAGAGAGAGCACTAGCTGGGGTTCAATTCCCAGCACCCACATGGTGGCTCACAATCATCTGTAATGAGATCTGGTGCCGTCTTCTGGCATGCAGGCAGACAGAACACTGTATATGTAGTAAGTAATAAATCTTAAAACCAACCAACAAACAAAAAGAAAACCCCACCTAGCTTAATGAAAGATGACCGTGAGTACATTCTTAATCTCTGTGAAATGATTGTATTGTATCAACTTAAACAGCTTGCATTTTGGATTTTAAGTTGACCTATTAATTTATTATAAAAGCTTGTTCTTTGGACAACTGACTTGTTACTGTATATCAAAATAGATGTAGCTATGTCTACACATTTAAATTAAATTTTGTTTTTGAAATCAGGGTTTCTCTGTGTAGCCTTGGTTGTCCTGGAACTTGCTCTATATGCCAGGCTGGCCTTGAACTCTCAGAGATCTCTATCTGCCTGCCTCTGTCTCCCAAGTGCTGGGATTAAAGGCATGTTTCACCACCCCCTGTCTTATATAAAATCTTAAGTAACTGGCTTGTTCACTCCCAATTTTTTTGAGGTTACTAGAGTCTATGTGACATGCTCTTTGGTGAGAGTTGTTGAAGACATATGCCCCTTCCCCCTAGCTTGTTGTAGGAAAGCTAGTCTTTTGGTTATTTCTTTTGGTTATTGTTCTGAATGTACTGGGATTATTTAGGTTTTGGTACTTTCAGTGTAATATCTTAACAAATGACTAAAACCTGTCTGCTGAGTGGATATAAGATTCTTGGAAAGCTTTACTTATGTAAGAAAATCCTCAGTCTTTAAACTGCTGATATTCGGATGACTAGCTTGGGTTTGAGTGAGATGGTAAACACTGACTTTAACTTCAGATCAGATACTGTTCTTAGAATGTAGGTTGGCAGATGTTTATCAGAATCCGACCAAACAGAAAATACCTTTAGTTACATCTCAATACTGAGCAATTTTTGCTTGTAGAAACTGAAGGCTCAGAGGAAGAAGACAAAGAAAATGACAAGGCTGAAGAAACACCAAATGAATCAGTTCTTGAAAACAAGGTAAGTTGTTATTCTTTGAGTACCATTACAACTTTCTTACTATAGGGTTATGGGTTACTAGTATAGGAAAAGTAACTGTAGCTAGCTGGTTCTTGGTTGTGGCTTAGAGATCCTTTATCATCAGAAGATGAAATACAACATCATGAGTAGAGACCTAATAATAGGGGCTCATTTGGTAGGTTTTAGGTAGAGGGCTTGTGTTTTGAGTTGCAACCAGTTTTCTTTTCTTCAAATCTTAGTAAATTATATATTTAGATTTATTCTCAAAAGATGCCTGACTTGCCAGGCGGTGGTGGCGCACGCCTTTAATCCCAGCACTCGGGAGGCAGAGGCAGGCAGATCTCTGTGAGTTCGAGGCCAGCCTGGTCTCCAAAGCGAGTTCCAGGAAAGGCGCAAAGCTACACAGAGAAACCCTGTCTCGAAAAACCAAAAAAAAAAAAAAAGATGCCTGTCTTATACTTCTTCTGCCTAATGCCAATGATTTGGATATACTTTAGTCTCTTCAAGAAAATGAAGAGGAGGAGATTGGGAACCTAGAGCTTGCCTGGGATATGCTGGATTTAGCAAAGATCATTTTTAAAAGGTAAAAACTGTTTTTAGATGTGGATTTGTGGTTGAAAAATAGCACTTTAGGATTAGACAATTAGTTTTAAGGCTTTACTAATCATCTTTCTTTTTAGGCAAGAAACAAAAGAAGCCCAGCTTTATGCTGCACAAGCCCATCTTAAACTTGGAGAAGTTAGTGTTGAGTCTGGTAATGCATTTTCCATTTTGTTATCTCTTAATTTCCCTTATGTCTCCATTTTCCTGTTTCTATAGACTGAAGAATAGGTCCAAGTTTCTTTTAGTGCCTAGAGCAGTGAACAGCCTTGTGAATGGTTTATCCTGACAGTGAAACCAAGCAATGAGCAGGGGAGGTAGAAGCAGGTGGATCTCTGAGCTCAAGACAGCATGGTCTACATAGCAACTTCTAGGTCAGCTAGGGCTATAGCGAGGCCCCTTTTGGAAAGAGGGAGAGAAAGGGTTGAGGGGGTCAGAAATAGAAAGAAATGTAAAATGAGAATCCATTCCTGAACTGAATTCTTCTGTTAAGTGCTTTGTATTAAATGCTGTACAATTCTTGGTGTTCTGTCTTCACTAGAGAATTATATACAAGCTGTGGAGGAGTTCCAGGCTTGCCTAAGCCTCCAAGAACAATATTTGGAAGCCCATGACCGTCTCCTTGCAGAGACTCACTACCAGTTGGGTTTGGCCTACGGTTACAACTCTCAGTATGATGAGGCAGTGGCACAGTTTGGCAAATCTATTGAAGTCATTGAAAAGAGAATGGGTGAGTGAACAGCAGCCTCTCTATGCTTAGGTGATACAGCAATTTACTGTGTGGGAAAAAAAAGGGTTCTTTGTTACTAATGATTGAAGCCTGTTCTTTGTAGCTGTACTAAATGAGCAGATGAAGGAGGCTGAAGGATCATTTACTGAATACGAGAAAGAAATTGAGGAGCTGAAAGAACTGCTACCTGAAATTAGAGAAAAGATAGAAGATGCAAAGGAGTCTCAGCAGAGTGGGAATGTAGCTGAACTGGCCTTGAAAGCTACTCTGGTTTGTTGAGTTTTATCTTAAAATTTTCTAAATAACATGGTATGGTAGGTACAGTGACTGTTCTAGAACTCACTCTGTAGACCAGGCTGGCCTCGAACTCACAGATCTGTTTGCCTCTGCTTCCCGAGTGCTGGGATTAAAGACTGCTACCACTGCCTGACTTCATGAGGAGCTGATGAGAATGAGACCAAATAGTCCAGTGGTTAGAAAGTGTGCCCAGTGTGCAGATAGACTGTCTGTCACTGCTACTTTGTGTGCCCATGGACATTTCTTTGCCTTTCAGTTTAAATACTGTGTTACCTGTGTGTAGAATGTTTTTGACAATACCATATAGAAATGGCTTAAATCATGGAGTCTCTTAATGCTAAATTGCCTGGCTCTCTTCTTGGCCACTGGCATGCTGAGGAATGTTCTGTTTAGGACACTAGGGTTTAGTTTCTTGCCTACTGTGAGTTTTTTGGGTGTCTTTGTTTGTGTAGAAAGCATTGCTGTGATGCCAAAGCCATGGGTGCTTGTGTGTGTGTGTGGGGGTAACTTAAGCCTGGGTGCCATGCTGCAGCTTACTTTTGTCTGTGTATCTCACAGGTGGAGAGCTCTTCTTCAGGTTTCACTCCTAGTGGAGCAGGTGCCTCAGTCTCCATGGTGTGTACTGCGTTTTGTTTTTCAAATAAGCCTACTATGAATCAAGTAAGGTTTTGTAAATTGCTAATAACAAAGGCTTATTTTTGCCAGATTGCCAGCAGAAAACCAACAGATGGTGCTTCTTCGTCAAATTGTGTGACTGATATTTCCCATCTTGTCAGAAAGAAGGTAAAGTTTACACGTACTTACTTACTTTTTAACCTTTCTCCAGACTGCTCCCAAGGGTAAGAAGTTTGAAATAATACACTAACAATAGTTGACTCCCCCTCTAAGTGGCACAGTGCAACACTCATTTTTAAAACGGCTAAGGCTTTGCATGGACCATTTCCACTTAGACTACCTTACCTAGCAAACTCATGGCTTCTTAGCCTGGAGGCTATTTGGAAAGCTAAGTAGGCTTGGTTAGATGAATATATTTTAGGGTCTTGCTGGTTTTCTTTAGTCGTAGGCTTGCTGACACATGCCAACAGTTCCAATTTAACAGTTCAATAATTCTTTCCGAGTGGTAAATCTTTCTGACTAAGTAGGTAACTTGTTTGTACTCTCAGAGCTCTACTGTTCACCCTCACCAATTCTCTGTGTCCCAACTAGGGAAATTTTAAGATAAAAATACATTGGGACGTACCTGTTTATTCCCGTGTAGTGGTCAGCATTGCCCTGTAATAGCAGCAGATCCATAGAGCTGTGAGTCAGGATGTTCCAGATATTGGCACCACGGGGGCTCTGGGATTATTTTGCATTTGTCTTAAGATAAATATGAAGCTTTCACACTTCTCTTTAGAGGAAACCAGACGAAGAAAGCCCCCGGAAAGATGATGCAAAGAAAGCCAAACATGAGCCCGAGCTGAATGGAGGCAGTGGGGATGCTGTCCCCAGTGGGAATGATGGTCCAGAAAGCATGGAGGCTGAGGTGGGGAGTTAAGACTTGGCTCACCTGTTGCTCTTAGGGCTGGGAAGCCAGGCCTTCCGAGTGCCTATATATAGACACTCACAGAAAATTACTGTACTGAAAATTGTCTGCTTATGAAGTAATAAGATGCCTGACAGGGATTTTATTTGTGAGTTCTCCAATGAAAGGATGAAAAGGCAAGACTGTATCCTTCCCATGTAATGTGTGAACTGCTGGCTTTGTAGTTCTTGTTCCCATAGCAAAGTGCAGTGACACCCGTGTCCTTCAGTCATAAGTGTCCCTGCACTTATGACTGAAGCCTGCTTGGGTATATATTATGGGATGGCTTATGTCAAGGTAAGTTATACCTAGGCTCTTTGTCTTTCAGGCTGAGAATCAGGCTGAAAGCCCGGCAACAACAGAGGGGACAGTGGAGTCTACAGCTACAGTTGAAGGCACTGCATGTTAAGAGGGAGCAGAACCTTTCTCCCGAGGGAAAGTGGTTTTGTACATAATGTATTTTTTCACTTTTGGGGATTCTTTTTGTATAACTTCAATAAAGATTGTAGGCAACAGCTAAGGCTTTGATGGCTTTTTTCTTAAATATTGGCGGAATCTATGCCTTGGGGCACTAATGGGTTTTTGTTTTTGGTGTGTGTTTATTTTGTGTATTGCTGTTGGACAACCCACTTCCTGTCTAATGTGGAGGTGATCAAGTGTGCTAGAAGCCCTTCATTGTCTACTGGTGCTATGTTTCTGTTTCCAAATACTTGGCTGAATTCAATTGTCTTGCACGCTTTCACTGGTGCTATCTCTAGAAGGGGTCTGCCAAACAAGAACTGGTAGAAATCAGTTTGGTGCCGAAAGTGGATGATGGATTATGAATCAGGTCTTGGTGTTGTGCCTATTTTGTGTTCATCTGGTTTCCAATTAAGGCCATATCCTATCCTGGAAAAACTGATGGAAACATGGGAAGTGATCCCAGAAGATCAGTTGATATGTTAAATCTGAGACTTGAGCTCTGACTGGAAAGGCTCAGATTGAGGTGGGGACGACTGGAAGAATCTGGAGCAGGAGAAAGTTTGTTCTTTTCTGTATAGAAAGGTTGCAGTATGTTAATAATTGAATTGTTATATTGTCTGAAGTTTTGCCTTATGAAAATAAATATGCTAATTTTAAAAAACAGCCCTTGTTCTGGAATTATGCTTGAAAGGCTTTACAAGAAGGGACCTGGGTTGCCTGGAGTACCTCATTGGGTTATGGGGTAGAGCAGCAAGCTGTTCCATCATTTCTTAGTGTCTAATTGAGGTCAGGTGTTAATGCCATTCCACTGAGCTCTGACAATTGGGGTGCATGAAGTGAGAATAGAACCTAACAGCTGTCTTACACTGGCTCTTTAAAATGCCACTATTGAAACACTAATTCCCCTCATTGCTGTTATTTAGAACAGTATAGAGTGTGGGGTCAATGTACAGTTGAGGACTGTGTTGTGCTGAATGACATTTTTCGATTTGATCAGATTATTCCTCTGGACTGGTCACTAAGGCTGGGCTCATACTGTCTTCTTGATGTCTTTGCATTGTTATATTTTAAGTCCTAAGTGTTTTTTTCCCCACCATCTTTCCAACTGGAAACTGATTGGATCTGTATGTAGTTGGGTACAGAATGCAATTCTGTATATGATCCTCTACTTGGTTCAATCTACTCTGCTATCTCAATCTTCAGGAGTTTCCTGTATGTTGGAAGCTTGAGATCGTAGATAGACTTCTGTCTAGAAGTTGGGAGCAGAATGAAATTTGACCATAAAGCTGGCTTTAGCAAAGTCTAGCTATTTTTAGAAAATTGAATGCCAGGCAGTTACTGTGAATATCTGAAATCGTTTACTCCTCGATCTGCTTTACAAAAGGAAAATGGGTGCAGAAAAAGTCCTAGTTGGCTTGGTTGGACTTCATCATTACTTCCAGACCTCATTTAAAAAGGTGCAGATCTAAATCTGCCTTCCTCCGCCTCAGAAACCTGATGTGTTTAGGTCAAAACTAGTGGGGGCTCAAATGCTCATCTTTATCCTTGACACTGACAAAAGCCTCTTCTGTGGGAGGTTGGGGATCAGCGCAGCCAGAACTGTGAGCAAAGGGACAGGTTTCCACTGAAGATGAATTGGATACCTGTAGAACATGAAAAGGTAGCATTTTTTATTTTGTTTTAAAGCAAACTAGAGGTAAAAAGACAGATTTTAGAATTGAACTATCTGAGGACAAAGTTTAAAAAAAAGGCAGGTTCAGGTTAAGTGTTCTATTTCTGCCACACAGTATTTAATGGGTACGTTTTAAGGATCAAATGGGTTAATGTAGTCATTGATGCATATTAGCTAATAGAATTTGGTTAGCCAGCAGAAGCTGCTCAGTCATACTTCCTAGCTGCAGTGGACTCTTACCAGTGGTGGGTACTGGTATTCATGGGCACTTGCTGGATTGATCTCTGCCAATGTCTGAACATCTGCATCTCTTGAATTCACCAGCCTTAGAAAGAGCTCAGCTTGACCTGCCTGGGAGAGGGTAAATGGTACTGTTATCTGAATCTGGAGTAGACCCAGTCCCAACCCTCTGCACTCACCTGGGGAATCTCATTCAGCTGGACAAGGCTGAGGTTAGAGTTAGGAGGAAGGACCCTAAGGGGGAGGCGCCAACGGCCACTAAGCATATGCTTATCTTGGTCAAATAGCAATAGTGAGGCCCAAGCCTTTGGTTGTGGTGCCCATGTAACTCCCTGCCAGGCCTGTAGTTCACAGATCAAAGATACCAATGCTGATGGAGGCAACCTGTATAACAATCAAAGCCATGTTGTAAGACTAAAGTATCTTCCTAGGGATTTTATAGGACTCAGCTCTCAGGGGCCGGGAGCCCTCATGTACAGATTAAATAGCATGAGGCGAGGCCTTTATGCCCGACACCTACTGACCTGGGTACAGGCTGCCTGCTTGCAAGGATGGCACAGTTGCCCATAGGTCCAGGAGCTGATGATAGTGGCGGTAGGCAAAGGGCTGGAGGCAATATTGTGGTCCCTCCTATATCCTGTCCATCCTGGGTCAAGCTTGTCATTAGCTGCACCCAAACCCAAGAAGCATCAAGGCCCCGCAGGAAGTCATAGAAAATGACAAGGCCAGCCCTGCAGAATACAAATCTCAGTACAAAAACACCAAATGCCTCCCCCCAGCCAGTACTCCAACTCTGGATGGCTAATGTGGGTCCCGTTAAATGTCTATAGTGGCTGAGTTTAATAGGCTGTAAAGGAGAGAGCATATCTCACCCAGGATCATAGGGTGCAGGGCCTAGAACATCAGATGCAGGTAGGAAGAAGTGACGATCCAGACTTAAGTTCCTTGTCATGGTCCCATTAAGTATCTGCTGTGGACAAGAGTTCAACCATAGAGAACTGCAAATTGCCCATGCTCCCCAAACTGCATGTCAGGATTGCCAGCCTTCAACCCAGTTTCTGCCAACTTCCTCACAGACGTTGAAGTGCCACGGAAGTTCTGGACATTTATGGAACTTGTAAGTGGTGACATTGGGGGTGCAACTGGTGGAAGGAGGAGGGAGTTATCACCCCTTCTACTCAGGTGTGACCAGAGATCAGGGAGTTGATACTCCCTGGGTCCTAGAAACAGAAAAAAGTTGGCTTGAGCTGGAGGAAGCCTTAAACTGGGGAATATAGGGTCATATACCAAAGACACAAGGATAGGCGCATAGACACAAACCGATGATACAGACAAGGACTCATTCTCCAGGCATTCACCCCTACCCCTGGGCTGGGTTCCCTGGGATGGGCTAGGGAGGAGTTGGGTTTTCACTGACCCCAGGGTGCCAGACTCAGGCCCTTCTTCTGCAAGGTCCGGATCTCTGCCTCCAGAAGCCGGTTTTCGGCTTCCACTACTAGAAGCTCTTCAGAGGTGGCACTTGCTTTTTCTGAGATGCATTAAAGTGACATGTCATCCTTTATGTAGTTCTCCATCGTTAGGTTTTCTGCACAAGTCTGGATTTGTCAGCTGGCTCCCATACTACTGGTGCGCTCCCTCACACCCTTTTCTCCTCCCAAGTCTAGGACCTCGGTGTGGAAAGGCCCTGTAGGCTAGTCCCTTCTGTTCACCTTTGCGGTTCTGCGACCGCCGCAACTCCAGGGCTGACGCCTCCACTTGCAGCTGCCAAATTTTGTCCAGAACTCCGGGGTCCCGGCCTCCACCGCGCACGTAGGCCTCACGTAGAGCCCTAGCAAGTAGGCGGCAGAATGCAGTCTTTCCAGACTGAAGAGCCTTCCGCTCCTACCGCCTCCCCCCCATAACCCTTGCTCCGGGACCTCACCGGATCTGGGCGGCCAGCGTTCCCGGATTGGCAGGTAGCGGAGGGCAACAGAACTCAGCCTCCTTGAGAGAGTCCCTCTGGATGCTGGCACGGGGAGATGAATGATGTCACGGACCAGCGCCCAAGGCTCCGTCCCACCCGCGCTCCCGCACGGCTCCGGAGAGAGCCTCACCTGGGCTGCGACTGGAGCGCAAGGATGCGCGCCCCCAGCATCTGCAGAGCGCCGCGCGTCCGGCCGGCCTCTGCCCTGAGTTCGCGGAGCTGGCGCTCCAGGCCGAATGGCGCGGATAATCCCGCCCTGGGTCCCGCTACGCCAAGGAGGCGCCGTTTTAGTTCTGAGGGAGACAGGGCTGAGTCAGGGTGAGCGCTCGCACAGCGGGAAGGCCCAGCGTCCACGCCACCCTACCTCTCACCCTCGCCGCGGCGCTCCAGAGCCCGGCTTTGCGCTTCAGTCTCCGCCACGCGCTTGGCGCGGATTCCCTGCAATGCCCGTAGCCTCTCGCCAGGGCTCCCTGCAGCCTGGGAGGTGGGACCCTCAGTTGCCCAGGGACTCTTTTCCCGTAGCGACAGCCTCAGCAATTGCACCTGCAGGTAACGGGACCCGCTATCCCTGAACTGGGTGATCTCCCGCAAGCATTATCTACAGATAATGAAATTTCTAGCTATGTTTGATGTAGGTAGTTGTGTACCTCCTCTGTCAACATCTTTAGAGCTGATTTGCTGGCCTCCTGCTCTGAACGGCTCAGTTGTTCTTGTGTCACAATCTGGGGACAGGGAGACTCCTGAGAATACTGTTTGCTGGAAAACCTAGCCCCAGTCATACATAGGCGACCCTTACCGTGGAGCCCCGCTGTTCCATGGCTACTGAAGATTGTGTTCCATGTGCCACCTCCGGAGTTAGCCGACCAATGCAGAATCGCTGGGTATGGGTAGCCAACAAAGCCCAGGAGCGGAAAACCATATCACAGAACTCACAGGTCAGAAATCCCGACTCCCCAGAGTAATCGGCCATGGGATGTGTTCCCTTCCTGAAACCAGAGGATGTGGCAAAGGAGCTGAGAAAGAACAGAGAGGAAAGCCAACTCTATTACATCTCCAAGACCTTCAAATTTATGTTTATGTTTGGGGAGGTGTCCAAGCTCCCTGGGCTGCAAGAACAGGCCTAGGCATGCCAGGAGGATCTATGCACCTTGCCAACTTTGGGAGGAGCCCCACTTGAGCAAGTGTCACCCAGTCTGTTCCACCCATTGCATGAGTTTGGCCAAGTCTGTGGCAGCAGCTTCGATTTCCTTGCCTATAGAAAAGACAGCCCCTCTTCGCCTAACTGGGCCTTTATCACTTTGGTCATTTCATGGCCTGACAGGGAAGTGTTTGTATCACTGCTGTTCTCTGAAGTAGACAGAATTCAAGTGAGTGCTTGCGATTCTCCACTGCAGGGAACACTTGAAGCTAGTTTTCCTTAGTGGGAAGGAACTTTACTCCATCTTGCTACCCCACCCTCACCCCCGTCAATCACTGTCAACTGCTGCATCTCCAGTCATTTTCAGTCACTTGTCCGGACTGCAGGCAGCACGGGCTCCTTCACAGTCCACCTTCCTGGTCTTCATCGTGCAGTGGATAGATAGTCTGATACATTCACCTCCGTCTTTCCTCTGGCTGAGCCCACACTACACTTCCTTTTTGAACATTGCACTCAAGCTTATATATTACTCATTTCCCTGTCTTATCAAGGAATGATACTGATTTGTATCTAGTAGGGACAACCAAAGGATGCTGGTTCCAAATGTTAAATTTCTAGTCCATAAAACTTTGTTCTAAAACTACTTCACTGGCCACTGGCCAGCCACGGTTCATTCACTCCCCATGTCCTCAGTTCTTATTAAGTAGGAAAACCAAGTCATAAAGTCCCCAAACCCATGCATACTGGTAAATCCTGGGCACTAAAAAAATTCTTTCAGGAAAGAAAATGTAGTTTCTTTATTATGAATAATTTATTGCACAGGTTCTTCTGCATCAAGAGTTTTTGCTGAAAGGAAAAGTAATTCAGGTGGTGAATTCAGTTTTCTCCCAAAACCTCTAAAAGTATTTCCCCTAAAAAAAGAATCATTCTCTAATTTTAAAGAAAATATATTTCTTACACAAGACAATCCAAACTGATGCAAAATATTTATTCCACGTTAGTTATTTTATGCAGTAGTTTTTCCCCTCAACAGACTTGTGATAACCACATCTTTTAAATCTGTAAATAATGTTATCAAAATAATCTTAATCTTTGAAATCTCACAAAAATTCATATTTTACAATCCACCCTGAATATCAAGGCTGCAAGAATAACATTTCCTATATCCAAATATTTTACAGCTGTACCCAAAAAAGAAAAAAAAACAAAACAAAAAATAAAACAAAAAAAAAAAAAAAAACAAACAAACAACCACATATGCTTGGTTAAGGGCTAAGTTACCCGAGCAGCCAAAAAATAAAATAAAATATCCAAATTATTAGCATTAATTTAATACAATTATAACTTCAATAGTCACTTTGTCATTGACAATGATTGCTTGAGCACAGGGGTGAGTGCCCAAGGGCTGGAGGAGAAGCTGTGAGCAGAGCAGCTGTGGAGCGGGGCCACGCCGCCCGCATCTCTGCACAGCCAGCTTCCACTTGTGCACGGCCCACAGGTACTGTGTGTGTGCTTAAAAAATTCCACCACACAAATGTCTCTCTATTAAGCAGATAACAGAGAACAAAACAAAGCTAAGCAAGACAATTGCTCTCTCTTTGGGATGTGATTATTTCCCTTGTGCATGAAGTATTCCACAACGTAAGAAAAGGAAAAGAACACTTTATATTCTCTAACACAAAGCTGAGCTCATGGGGCAGGTCAACGGTGAGCACTTAGTCTTCACTTCCAGGCGTCGTCATCCGATGTCTCGCTGCTGCTGGTTTCTGTGTCGGAGTCTTCACACTCGGGATTCATAGTGCTTCTCCAAGGAGAGAACAGGGTGGAACTGCGGCTCAACAGGAAGCCGTTCTTTCCAAATCCATTTCTTCGTAGCTATGCAGGAGAGAGAGAAAATAAAACCCTTCAATGACTATACTGGCCCATGAAGATGGAAGGAACTGCAGAGAGTGGAGGGGAATCCCAAAAGATCTAACATCTCTTCAATCTTTTCAAACAGCCTGCACACACTGCCCTGTGGTGGTACTGTGTTCCCCCAAATATTGTGCACCCTAATAAATTTACCTGGGGTCAGAGACAGAATAGCCACTAGATACAAAGGCTAGAAAATGATGGCACTCACACCTTTAATCCCAGCATTCCAGAGGTAGAAATCCCTCTGGATCTCCGTGAGTTCAAGGCCACATTGGAAACGGCCAGGCATAGTGACTCATGCCTTTAATCCCAGAAAGCAAGCCTTTAATCCCAGGGAGTGATGGCAGAAAGCAGAAAGGTATATAAGGCGCGAGGACCAGAAACTAGCAGCATTTGGCTGGTTAAGCTTTCAGGCTTTGGAGCAGCAGTTCAGCTAAGAGCCATTGGGATGAGGACTCAGAGGCCTCCAGTCTGAGGAAACAAGATCAGCTGAGAAGTTGGCCAGGTGAGGTTAGCTGTGGCTTGTTCTGTCTGTCTGATCTTCCAGGGTTCATCCCAATACCTGGCTCAGGTTTGATTTTATTAATAAGACTCTTTAAGATTCCTGCTACACTGTCCCATTATGAGAATCTCCAGTATCATTTATGCTTTAAAGATTATTATTATTATTGGATTTTTTTCAGAGTTTCTCTGTGTAACCACCCTGGCTGTCCTGGAACTCACAGAGATCCGCCTGGCTCTTCCTCCCAAGTGCTGGAATTAAAGGCGTGTGCCACTGCTGCCTGGCCAAGATTTTTATTTTTTTTTGTGTGTGGTATCCATGGAAGCCAGAGACCTCAAATCCTTTTGGAGTTACACGTGGTTGTGAACCAACATGGCTGCCAAGAATCCAACTCAGGTCCTATGAAGAGCTGGGTATCTTCTTGACCGCCAGGCATCTTTTCCCAGCCCATTATCTATGCTGTAGAGGATATGCGAATGAGGGCTGTAGAAATTTCATGTCTTTTGTTCATTTTGGTATTGAAAACCCAGGATCTAGTGTTTTACTCAGCAAGAATCCAAGCATCAACTGAGTCAATTTACATGAGCCTGTTGGTTACCTTGCTCTGGTCAGAGGACCAGAAGGACAGGGATGGTTTTCAGAGCACAGTCTTGTGGTTCTGGTAAGAGTTTTGAGCTGTGAGCAAGGAACCTGTTACTTAGTTTCTAAATCTGCTCACTGGCCTGGCCTCTGTCTTCTGAGATTCCTATTGTATAGGCAGTCTGACACCCACTGCTCAATTTTAGAGTTTCCTGGGCAGCTTCAGTAGGACATGGCTGTAATCTTAGCAACTTTGAGGCAGAGGCAGGAGGATTGCTGTAGGTTCAAAGTAGCTTGGTCTACATTCCAAACTACCAGGATTACATAATGAGAACCTGTTTTTTGTTTTAATTTTTTATTTTATGTTCATTGGTGTTTTGCCCTTATGTAGGTCTGCGTGAAGGTTTCGGATGTCCTGGAACTGGAGTTACAGACAGGTGTGGGCTGCCATGTGGGTGCTGGGAATTGAATCCAGGTCCTCTGGAAGAGCAGCCAGTGCTGAGCCATCTCTGCAACCCGGTTTTTGTTTTTGTTTTTTTTGAGACAGGGTTTCCCTGTGTAGGTAGCCCTGGGTGTCCTGAAACTCAATGTAGACCTGGCTGGAATTAAAGCCATGCACCATCACCACACGAGTGACAGGGTAGGAGACTGACTCTTAAGCAGTTAGCTCAGTGTCAGAGATGGTTCACTCAGGGCTGAGTGCCTGCCTACCTGTTCTGTTCTCATGTGGAACTCCTTGAGCTCATCCTCTGTGAGTGGAAGGCAACTCTCATCATTTTCAGGATATTCCTGCCATCCCATTGCTTTTAATAACCTGGAGAAGGCAAAAAGACAGGAAAGTAAACATGGTGCTGGTAAGCTTGACCACGCAGCCTTACTAGCACCTGTGGAAAATGACTGCCCAAGGCCAATGGATGTTACAGAAGGAATTTTGTCTTCTCCCTAGTAGATTAAGTTACTCAGTTGTTCATATCTAAATGGAGGCTCTTCACGGTTAAAGGGAAAATGACCTATTAAAAGAGTAGAAACAGAAGATAAGATGGTACAACAAAACAAAACAAAACCAAAACCTTGCTACAAGGAAGGCTTTCATAGATACAAACGGAGAAGGAGCAAGAAGTTAATTTTTGTTCCTTGTGAACAAACTGCATACCTCTCTGGGCTCCACAGCTCTTTCAATTTTGTGGCTTTGTGGAGCTCTCACATAACCTCACTAAACCCTGAAGCTCCTCCAGACCAGTGGTTTTCAACCTGTGGGGTACAACCCCTTTGGGAGGTCAAAAGACCCTTTGACAAGGGTCACATACCAGATACCCGACACATCAGATATTTATATTATTATTCCTATAAGTAGCAAAATTACAGCTATGAAGTACTTACAAAAATAATTTTATGGCTGGGGGTCACCACAACATGAGGAACTGTATTAAAGGTCCACAGTGTTAGGAAGGTCGAGAACCACAAGCTTCCTGTGAGAAGTACTGCCGTACTTGGCAGGTCTGCTACATGGCTGTAGAAGGCAGATTATTCTGCCTATATACAAGGCCTTCAGTTAAAACAGTCGGTCCGTATACACGATTCTGTGGCTTCTCAAATTCCTTTTAAAGAGGTTTTACAGTAACTGCTGGGTGGGGCCAACAACACACCCGTGGAAAATCTTCTCTGCCCTGACTACATCCCTAAAACTGAAGTCTAAATTAAACTTCACAAATACAATGGGGATTGTGGAAAAAAGGACAAAATCCAAGAGAAGGCCCAGTGGGCAAATGGCTAACTTGGGGCCAGGACTGATCTCAAGGTCACATCTCTCAAGTTTTAAGTATGTCTAAGGGTCTTCTACACCATACATTTATCCTCACCTGTGCTCTGCTTCCAGAGAGTGAGATAGGACTTCCCCTTCTTCTACAATGGGTAGAGAAAGACCGTTCTGAAGACAACCTTGTTCTCCATTTTCCTTTGGTTCAGGTGTGTGGCTGCCCTCCAACTGGAATAAGAACAAGATGGACAGACTTGGTTCAATGATCATTTGTGGCAAGATAAGCAACCAGCCCAACTGAGAAGTTAGAACAGTGTTTCCCAGAGCACATCTTCCCCTCACCAACACAAGTTTTTCTCACTTCAAAACCAAGACCTGCTGTGCCAATAAACTAACTGGAGAGTCAGAAGATCCAGAACACACAATGCTGAAGCTGTGTATGTGTGTGGGCTTCAACACAAAATCACCAAAGATAAGCAGGAGAGATCTCACACAGGTTTTAAGTAAGGCAGTGACTATTAGACAAAGCAACACATAACACATGAACAATACTTAACTAGACTTCATTGAAAACAAGTTTTTCTCTGTTAAAGACACCATTTAGAAAATGATACAGCATGGCAGCATATGCCTGTAATTCTAGGATTGAGGAGGCAGAGGCATCAAAATCAACAATTCCAAGCAAGACCCAGCACCGCCCCTACATACACACACAGATAAAAAAAAAATAGATGGGGAGGAAGTATTGTGAAAACCTTGTATGATACACAAAGAGCACTTAAAATTCAACATTAAGATAATTAACAATTTAATTCAGAAGGACCTGGGAGTAGGTGCACATTTTTAATCCCATCACTTGGGACACAGAATGCCTTCACTCTCTAAGCCATCTCATCAGCCTCCAAGACTACTTTTGGAGGAAAAATTTAAGAGATAGCAATTATAAGCTCCTCAAAATATAAATGGCATACATGGCAACCCCCACTTTGCTTCTTAGCATCGTACATCATTCTTACTAAATCCTATGAATTAATGTAAAATGCTTCATGTTCAAATGTTCCTTCCAATAAAACCACACATGAAAGTATCAAGGCCAGGCTGGGCCAGGGGGTGCATACCTTTGATTTCAGCGCTCAGGTGGCAGAGGCAGATGGATCCCTAGGAGTTTGAGGCCAATCAGGGATACATAGTGAGACCCTGTCTCAAAGAAACAAAAAAAAGAGACAGTGAGATGGTTCAGTGGGTAAACGACACTTGATGCCTGAAACCTGAGTAGTTTCCGGCCTCCACTAGTGGACTGTGGCACATGGCCATACCCACCTGGATTTTAAAAAAAAGTTATAAAAGAAAGGAAACAGGGCTGGAGAGATGGCTCAGTGGTTAAGAGCACTGGCTGCTCTTCCAGAGGTCTTGAGTTCAATTCCCAGCAACCACATGGTGGCTCACAACCATCTGTAATGAGATCTGGCACATAGGCAGAACACTGTATACATAATACACAATAAATAAATCTTAAAAAAAAAAAAAAAAAGAAAAGAAAAGAAAGGAAACAAATAAAAAACCACCTGTAACTAGCTGGTGGTGGTGCATGACTTCAGTTCCAGCATTCAGGAGGCAGAGGTAGGTGGATCTCTTAGTTTGAGGCCAGCCTGGGCTACAGAGAGTTCCAGGACAGTCAGGACTACACAGGGATTGAAAACAAACAAAACAAAACAAAACAAAACAAAACATAACAAACAAACAAGAAAGGCCCCATGTATAACAAACAAACCAACCCCAAACAGAGTACAACAGAACAATCCCTACTCTTACCCCCTCCAGCTTGTCACAGTCTCTGCTTTCTGAGCAGTCTCCATTTCGTTCATCCTTCAGAGTCTTCAGGAACTCACTCTTCCTGTCCGTGGTTCGGCGAGTCAATTTGGTCAGGCGAGAGGAGGTGATCTCAATGGGAGGGGTAGTACTAGAGGGACTCTGGGCAAACACCACAAACAGATTGCTCTTAACAGTAAAGGGCAAAAACTAGGAATCCCCGAGTCACTTTCTATACCATATTGATTCTGAACTTTTGCTTGAATAAACAGGGCTGGAGATAAGCTCAGTGGTTGAGAACACTGGCCATTCTTCCAAAGGACCCAGGTTCAATTCCCAGAACCAATGACGCAGCTCACAACATTCTGTAACTCCAGGAATCTGAGACATACATGAAGGCAAGGCACCCACATATATAAAACAACAAAAACTCCCCCCACACCAGCTCATTTAAAAACACTAATACAGACTCCTGATTATCTCATACACCTATTTTAATCCTTCCACAGAAACTGGGGAGGTCCAACCTTGGTTTATTGAAGCACTCTCACCACCCAGTTACTGTGTACTTGACAACTATGAGCGTCGTTAAAGAAGCAACTGTCAGAAAAGCGCAGTTACAGCAGAAATGGTGTCTGTTGTAACTACACCACACATTGCACAAACACTACAAATCAATGGAAAGGTCTAAGGGTGTGTGTGTGTGTGTGTGTGTGTGTGTGTGTGTGTGTGGTGTGTAAAGATCCCATTGTACAGCCCAGGCTGGCCAGGAACTTAAAATAATGCTCTTGCCTCAGGCTGTGCTGTGATTTAGGCATTTAATACCACATATTGCTCCAAAATGACAACTTACACAAAATTATTCTTTTACAATTTTTAAGAAATAGTTAGGCTCAGCACTTCAGAGCACTAGCTGCCCTTCCGCAGGACTTGTGTTTGGTTCCCAGTACCCATGGCAACTTAAAACTGTCTGTAACTCTAGAACCGGTGGTTCTGACACCCTCTTCTATGTATACATACATATACATCCAGGTAAAATAGAGGGATAAGCAGGAGGATCAGATGTTGAAGATTGTCCTCAAAGTCACTATGGGCTACATAAAATCCTGTCTTCTTAAAAAGAAAAAAAGAGGGGCTGGAGAAAAGGCTCAGTGGTTAGGATCACTGACTGCTCTTCCAGAGGACCTGGGTTCAGTTCCCAGCACCCACATGGCAGCTCACAACAGTTCCAAGGGAACTGACATCCATGGCAAAACACCAATGCACATAAAATAAATACATAAAAGAAAAAGGAAAAAGGGCAATATTTGAAAAGGCTGCCCTATAATTATCCTCACTCACCTCTTTGGGAGAGTTCAGAACTATACCAGCAGCTAGTACCACTGGTTTAGTAACAGAAATTGGATTGGTAAAAGCAGATTCCCGGCTAGAGGAAAGGGATCCTGATTTGTGTTCCATTCTGTTAGCTTTCCATGCGTTGGGCTATATGGGAATAAAGAAAAATGTCAGTCAAAAGCAGCACACAGGAACTTAGCTTGCAAAATCATAAGAAAGTGAGAAATGTTAATGTGGGAATATAAATTACCAGAGCTTACCTGTCAACATGAATGAAACCTTTCTGAGCTTAGGCAGATGGGGAACAGATAGGCCATGAGCTGTGTGTGGGTAGGTTTAACAGCTTTCTTTATGGTGCTAGTTCTCAAAGCATTTAATTGCACAAAAAGGAGAATTTCCACTCATTTACAACCCGACCTCTGTAATTTTGTTTGTATGTGTTGTTAACTTCCACAAAGCACCTCAGAAAAAATGTAGTTTTCTAGAGATTTTGATAGTAACAGGAAAGTTCCATGCTAGGATGTATATTGCAAATGGCACACAGTCCTTGTTTAAATCCAGAGGCCCTTTTTTGGCTCGGTTTGGGGAGGTCTGGCCATGGTCCCAACCATAACAACATAGTACAGTTGGAATACTCCATTATTTTAGTCAACCGCACGGTCTGAAGAGATCAAAGAAGATGATACAGGTCAACAGAAAGGATAAAAGTAATTGCAAAACTATTTATTCTCCAACAATGAAACAGAAGTATGAGATCTACATGAAAAAGGAAGAGCCTGAATGAGAAGAATTCCTTCCCATGATGTATTTTTGGATGCAGGTTGTCCAGATGACAGAACAGTTTTAGGAAGAAAACACACTGGACAGCTTATCTACCACACATCAGGGGGTTGCCATAATGTTACTTTTACTTTTTTTTAAAGACAGTGTTTCTGTGTAGCTCTGGCTGTCCTGGAACTCAAGAGATCTGTGTGCTTCTGCCTCCCAAGTGCTGGGATTAAAGGCATGAGCCAGCACCACCCAGTTCTTTTTTATAGTTTATTTATTTAATGTATATGAATAATCTACCAGTATGGATAGATTTACATCAGAGGGCATCAGATTGCACTAGATGGTAGTAAGCCACCCACCATGTGTTTTTGGGAATTGAACTCAGGACCTCTGGAAGAAGAGACAGTGCTCTTAACTGCTGAGTCATCTCTCCAGCTCTGCTGCCTAGTTCTTTTTTAAACAATTACTTTTATTGGTTTGTGTCTGCACAAGGGTGTTGGATCCACTCCAACTGGAGGGAGTTACAAGTTGTTGTCAACCACCTCCTATGGGTGACAGGAGCAGAACGTGGGTCGTCTGCAAAAGCAGTATTTGCTCTTAACCACAGAGCCTTCTTGCCAACACCCATATTCTTTAATTCTTAAGACAACTACGTACAATGATTATGTTTATTTTTACTGAGGACACTAGAGTTATGCAGTTTGAGTTCTAGAATTAGAAACAAGCCACCATGTCCAGTATCTCCTACTTTTTATTATATGATCACATAGCAGAAGTATTTTCTCTCCATCTTATACTACCATTATTTTACTGTCAAACATACAATTGCAAGTTAGTGATCAGCTATTGTGGACTCATAGTTGCTAACACTTAGTTTCCTCATATTTGCATTTAATCTATTCTATAAAACAGCTGTTTTATAAATAAAACTTTTACCCTTATATTAAAATTTTCAAAATACATTAGAGAATGATAAATTGCTCATTACTAAACTTTTCTAAATCTGATTCCTTTCCAGTACACATTCATTCTCTATGTTCAGTTTATATCTCCAGAATTCCTATCAGTCGTTACAATGGGCATAGTCTTCTAGGCTCAGTATTATCCTAACTTTTAAAAAATAATAGTTTCATTGCTTTTGTATGTATGCGTTCATGTACATGTACATGGAATTCAGGATAACTGGTGGGAGTCAGTTTTCTCCTTGCACAACATGGGTCCCAGGGATTAAACTCAGGTTCTCAGGCTTGATGGCAAGTGCCTTTACCCACACTCAGCCAGACCATTCTGTTATCGTTTCCTTTTAGAAAACAGTAACCATTCAGTTTCAACTGCTCAAATTATGTAAATATGTAAGGCTGCCTCTATTCACTCTTTCCATACTGAAGGTCTTTCTTCTCCATTGCTTCCCACATTAATCACTTGCTTTCACTCTGAATATGGCATTTCCTGACTCCATTTTGGGGCTAATGACAAAATGTGCCTGCACGCTCCCCCACATGCACCTTTGCATGTGGGCAAATGAGTATGTAAGTGGAAGCTCAAAATCAACACTGTGAGCTACCCTGGATCACTCCTTACCTTCATTCAGTGAACTCAAGTTTGCTGTTATAGTTAGTCCAGCTAGCTAGCTTGCTCAGGAGACCCTAGAGATCACCACTTTTTGAGCACTGGAACTATAGGTAGGCTATTAAGTGTACTTCAACTTATTTGAGACAGACCTAATGATTGACTGCTGAGAATATGTATGCTGTATCCTTTGGATGAAATATTCTCTTGACATATGTAAAGTACATTTGGGCGATGGGGTAGTTTACCTGAGGTTTCTTTGATTTTAACTTTTTTTTTTCTTAAAAAATTTATTCATTTCTTATTATGTATATAGTATTCTGCCTGCATGTATGCCTGCAAGCCAGAAGAGGGCACCAGCTCTTATTACAGATGGTTATGAGCCAGCATGCGGTTCCTGGGGATTGAACTCAGGACCTCTAGAAGAGCAGCCAGTGCTCTTACCCTCTGAGCCATCTCTCCAGCCCCTTGATTTTAACTTTAATAAGCTATCTAGAGATGAAAACCTGGTATTGAAAAATCACCCTCTTTCCAGCATTTCTGGAGGACTGTTGTCATCCTCACGTCATCATCATCCAGTTTCTCAAAGAGGGTTCTGGGATCTACTCCATCTTTTTTGGTGTAGCTAAAAGATAGGGATGGAGGAATTTTGTGCTCTTTTTTGAAAAATAGGCTACCAATGTGAGCTCTGGGAGTTTGGGAACCACTAACCCAAAGCTTTTGCCTATGAATTCCTTCTACAATGGTTGCTAGACAAGATGCTTTATTAGGATGCACTAACCTAGTCTATGCTATTGAATGTGCATTATTTGCCATGATTTCCTCTTTAAAAGGATGTACATAACAAAGACAGGCAGATCTCTGAGTTCGAGGTCAGTCTGGTCCACAGAGCAAGTTCCAGAGGGCTACACAGAGAAACCTTGTCTCCAAAAAATAAAAATGAAATAAAAAGATCAATCTAAAAAGGCATACATAAGCCTAGCATGGTGCTGCACACCTTTAATCCCAGCACTGGGGGAGGCAGAGGCACACAGATGTCTGAGTTTGAGGCCAGCCTGGTCTACAAAGGGACTTCCAGGACAGCCAAAGTTACACAGAGAAACCTTGTCTCAAAAGAACCCAAAAATAAATAAGTAAAAAAATAAATATTAACATGTATAGGTGTATAGACCCACAGACAGACAGACACAGACACACACTTTCTTGTCCTGCTGGGGGTCAAATGCCATAAAATAATCTTTTTGATCTTTTCATAAAACCCTTCAAGATGACCAGAGAAACCTAGTGTGAGGCTACTGAGCTGGAGGGAGCTTGAAGATCACCAAATCCCACACTTAGCTGAGGACTGGAATGCCTGCATACCCGTCCTGCCAAAGATCTATTCAGCCTTGGCACTTCAAAGGACAAGAAACTGGTTCCCTCCTGACAGCTGTGACTCCGGAAGCTGATTCTTCTTGGTTTTCACTGATTAGGTCTAGATCCAGAAAACGTATGTGCTCCCTCGCTCGGTTCCAGGAAAGCATCCCTCTGCAAACTGGGGACCATCTCTCCAGAGGCATTTCAAGCGGCATGGCCCCAAAGCCGCTGGCTGTTCCTTATGAGGTCAGTTTTTAGGCACCTAATCAAGCCTGGAAGCAGAGTTGGCCATGGTGACCTTCATTCATCTTGGCTTCCTCCTGTTCCTGATGACAGTAGTCATGAGGCATGGCCACTGCTATTCTGAAAGGTGAGGACAAACGGACTGGAGCTCTGAGGGCTGGAGACAGCTTTCTTCTGGGGCTCGTTCCTCAGAGCACACTAACATGTCTTGGTCTCTCTGACATTAAACAGCCCCCTACTCTCTATCAGGCTTTCTTTGACAAACTTCTCAACTTCCAGTCACATTGTCTGGCTGTCACCCTTGCCCTGTCTGCCCAGAAGCCACAGCCGATCCATTTGGATCATTCTTTTCCGGTTTCCATAACGGTGCCCTGTCCTGTTTCCTGTTTGACATTTCTTCTCACTCACTCCATCCTCTGCTTCCCTTTTGACATTGCCGTCCTCTAGGGCACCGACCTTAGTCATCTGCTTGCCACCATCTATTTGAGGGGTTCCTTTCCTCCATTTGGGATTTTTGTCTCCTCCCACCCTCATTTGGAGCTAGAGACTGGACCCAAACTTGGTAACGATTAGAAAGTCTTTTTTGTGGCGTGCATTGCTACTGTATTCTTGAACTTCTCATACAGCCCAGACTGGTACAACTGTTTTCTCCAAGTGTTCTGCCAGTAGGCATGTGCCCGAGGGACACAGCTGGTGGTAACGCAGGGAAGAAAGAACCCCAGGAACTGGCAGAGAGAGTTGTGAGCCGCCATTCTGGTGCCAGGAACTGAACCTGGGTCCTAATGTGAGAGCAGCCAGTGCTCTGAACCACTCTCTTCAGCTAGGGCTTTAAAATATTGACCCCACTGCCTCCTGGATTTTGGGATTATAGGTATACAAAACCGTTTTGCTATGAAATCTTTATAAATTCTTTACTTTTGTTTTTTGATGCAGGGTTTCTCTGTATAGCCCTGGCTGGCCTTAAACTAGATCCACCTGCCTCTGCCTCCACCTCCCTAGTACAGGAATTAAAGGCATGTTTAAACTACTGCCCAGCTTTATAAATTCTTAAGGATGGGTAAAATGTAAAGTGTGCTTGCCATGTTGGTAATAAGCACTGTTTACATTGGCATTTACTGTATGCCAGTTAAGTACTTCACAGAATGTCAGCTACTTCTCACTGAAAAATTAAAGGTTGAACATTACCGCATCCACTGTGTATCCATCCGAATCTCTACTGTGTATCTAAAATCCCAGGTGTCAAATCCCTCGGAACTGAAGCTGCAGGTGGTTGTGAGCCACCCCAATTGAGGTGCTCGGGACAGAACAAGGTTCTTCTTGAACATCAACAAGTGTTCTTAACAGTCCCTAGACTGTCTCATTGTAACCTTTACCCTTCTCATTTGAATGTATTGTTTTTCTTATACAGCAGAAGAATAAATGTCCTAAATATTCTACAAAGATAACTGCTGCAGGGTGGATGAGATTGCCTCAGCAGGTGAAGGCACTTACAGTCAAGCCTGACAACCTGAGTTCAATCTCCAGGATCCACATGGGGGAAGGAGAGAACTCTTGACAAGATCTTGTCATTGGACCTTCACAAGTACCATGGAATGCAAGCACTCACACACACATGCACACAATAAATAAATAAATAAATAAATAAATAAATAAATAAATAAATAAATAAATAAGTAAAATAAAATAAAAGCAGTAACAATAAAAAGGGTACTATCAAGCCAGGTGGTGGTGGTGCATGACTTTAATCCCAGCAGTCGGGAGGCAGAGGCAGGCAAATCTCTGTGAGTTCGAGGCCAGCCTGATCTACAGAGCAAGATTCAGGACAGTCAGAACTCTTACAGAGAGAAACCCTGTCTCAAAAAACCAAGGGAGGAAAGAAGGTAACTATCTGTTTAGATTTAAAATAACCCTAAAAGCCCGTATGTAGATGACTTGGTCCCCAGTGATAGGAAAGTGTTATATGGTCGTGAATGTGTTATCAGTTTCCTGGATTCTTTTTGTGTCATCTCTTTCTGACCACCACAAGGTAAAAAGACTTTCTCTACAACTCTGAAAAACTGCCCATGATGTACTCATATGAAACAGACTACCGTCCTCGAATGGCTTCTCTCTGCAGTACTGGGGATTACATCGAGAGCCCTGCATGTAAGAGGTGAAGACTAGCCCTGAGCAGTACCCCAGTCCTTCACAGGCATTTAAAGTTGCACCAATGACTGCTGCCTAAAGATTTCTTTACTTCTTCACTTCATTTGACTTTACTACCATCTACATTGCAGGGTCTTGTCATGCAGCTTAGCTGGCCTCAAATCCACCACCGTCTACCTGGCTCAAATGCAGGTATGAGCCATTAAACCTGCTACTTTGTATCTCTTAAGGCCTCAAGTCACCAAAAGTCTTCTAGTTGCAAACAGGAAAAACTTATCTTGGAGACAAGGTACACTTGTCTGACCTGGAACTCACAACCCGTCCTTTAATTCAACAATTATCTGCTACCTATGTTTCTAGAGTGCTGGGATAAAAGGTGTGCAACATAACATGTGGCCTGATCCAAGTCATTGTCCTCAACTTGCCAGCAGCCAAGTGACAAAGGACTGAGAAGCATTGTTGCTATTGTAAACATAGCTCTCGGGATTTCTGTGATAATTTTTTTTCTATGTATGATTTGTAATTTCTTGATAGTATTTAACTGTGTCAACTAAAGTTTTTTCCCCATACCTTACTGTCTATCCTCTTGCCTAGATAATCTGATCTATTGTAAAAGAAACAATCGTTTTTACTGTAGTAAGCACTCTGTCATGGGACTAGGTAGAGTTGTTGGTTAAGCTGTTGGTTGCCCAAGTAGTGTCAACACCAGAGTTTGGATCCCTAGCACCCAAGAAAACATGTATGTAAATGCAGTACAGATGTGGTAGGCCCCCTGTAATTCAAGCACCCAGCAGGAAGACACATAAAATCCTAAGGCAAGCTAGTTATACTAACTCAATCAGCAACCTCTAAATTGAGTTGTTTGATGTTAACCACATGCCTCCTACATATAAATACACATAAATACATGCATGCACAACATACAAAAATATACAGTTTTTAAAAAGACAGGCTCCCAGTCTTAATATTTACCTTAAAATGCTACTGAGAGTATTAACATGGCCCAGTCACCACCCACCCTAGTGTTTGCTGGTCCTAGAACTTCTGTAATCATCACTTCTTCGATGTCAAACATTCTCCAAACTCTGCTTATCTACCACACTCCAAAGACCCTTGAAATTTTTTGTTTCTTTAAGTAAAACCTTGATGGATGACCACAGTCTACACTGGTCTTGCTTTTATGGACTATATTTAATAATTAATTTAATTAAAATGTATTTAAGAGTCTTAAAAAATGTGCTGTTTAATTCCAACCTGTACTACTATATCCAGCCATTACAGCACCAAGAGCATAAGAGATACTTTGTACTGCTCTTTTTTTTTTTTTTTTTTGGTTTTTCGAGACAGGGTTTCTCTGTGTAGCTTTGCCCCTTTCCTGGAACTCACTTGGTAGCCCAGGCTGGCCTCCAACTCACAGAGATCCACCTGCCTCTGCCTCCCGAGTGCTGGGATTAAAGGCGTGTGCCACCAGCGCCCGGCCTTTGTACTGCTCTTAATGAGCAAGCACATCCAATGTGCAGAATGGAAAGTGAACTGCTGCTCACTAGGGTTTGCTCTCAGTAAGCAGCACATTTCACTTCAATCAGTACAGCAATTATGTGGTTTAGTTAAGTGTGCTTCTTAGAAATAAGAGTATTTCTAGCCTTAAGGCTACATCAAGAGGAGGAAAATAAATTGATGTGATGAGTGCGGCAACTGGGGAGACCCAGTGCTATGCAATGATGGAGGTGGAAGGCCTGTTCAGATGTTTAGACACAGAAGATGGCATAGCCTCATTAGAGATTTCTTCCTAGCTAAGAGAAAAAAGGGCCAATAGAATATACTTATGGGCCAAGCATAGTGGTGAACACCTTTTATCCTAGCACTCAGGAGGTAGAGGCAGGCAGATCTCTGGAGGCCAGTCTGATCTATAAGAGTGAGATTCAGGATAACCAGGGCTACACAGAGAACCTTGCCTTAAAAAACAAATAATAGAAACAAAAAGCAGGATGGGGGCCTGGAGAGATGGCACAGCAGATAATATGACTAGGTGGTCTTCAAAAGGAGCTCAGTTCCCAGAACCATTTAGGTGGCTCACAACTGTCTATAATTCCAGCTCCAGGAGATCTAGTGCCTCTGGACTCCCAGGGCACCTGAACTTACATGGACATACATATCAGCACATAATTTAAAAAAAAATAAAAATAGACCTTTACCACTGACTGCTGACAGGTATGATTCCTTATAGCCTAAGTGCTGGGATTAAAGGTGTGCACCAACATGCTGGACTTGTTTTTATACTTTTAAAGGGATGAAAAATTAGCAGCAGCAGTAGTCGTAATAGACAACAAAAGCTAGAGCAGACTAAAACATTCATGTGTGGCTCTTCAGCAAAAAAGATTTACTGTGCCGGGGTGGGGTGGGGTGGTCGGGGTGGTAGTGGTGGGTGGTGGCACACGCCTTTAATCTCAGCACTCAAGAGGTTGAGGCAGGTGGATTTCTGTGAGTTCAAGGCCAACCTGGTTTACAGACTGAGTTCTAAGACAGGCTCCAAAGCTACAGAGAAACCCTTTTCTTGAAAAACCAAGTTTGAAGCCACTGAACAAATTTAGGAGTGGAATGATACACTCTCTATCCCTACCCCAAGACACTCCATGGAGTCTTTTGTTATGTTGCCCAGACCTTGAACTCTTACGATCAACTGATTTTTCTGCACCAGCCTCTTGTGTAGCTGGTGCTACAGGTGTGTGTCAATGTATCCAACTATTTAAGGATTATCATTTTAGCGGGTCTGTGAAATATGGAGATTAAAAAAATAGAAGGGTATATGACTTAGTGACAAAGTCCCATCATGAGGTGATGGCGCACACCTTTAATCTGCACTTGGGAGGCAGAGGCAGGTGGTTCTCTGAGTTAGGACAGGCTGGTATGCAGAGTTAGTTCGAGGACTACACCGAGAAACCCTGTCTTGAAAAACAAAAAAGAGATAAAGTCCTAAACATTCTGTAACTGCTTGGCTGAAGGGAATCAGGGAAGGTAGATAAAGAATATGAGGGGCTGGGCAGTAGTAGTGCCTTCCTTTAATCCTAGCACTTGGTATGCAGAGCCAGCCTGGTCTACAAAGTAAGTTTTAGGACAGCCAAGGCTACAAAAAGAAATCCTGTTTTTTGAAACACACACACACACACACACACACACACACACACACACACACACACACACAAAGTCAGAAGGAAGCTGCAGGCAATGTATTCAATGTGATTGATCAGACAGATGTTAATACTATTAAAGGAATAACAGGGTCATGGCATTTTATCAGAGGAATAGAAAAGTAACTAAGGGCTGGAGAGATGGCTCAGAGATAAAGAGCACTGGCTGCTTTCCCAGAGGTCCTGAGTCCAATTCTCAACAACTACATGGTGGTTCCCAACCATCTGTAATGAGATCTGATGCCCTCTTCTGGCCTGTAGACATACATGCAGGCAGAACACTGTATACATAATAAATAAATAAAAGGAAATAATAAGGAACAAGCTTACAAAATGAAGGTAGTGAGTTGGCACTGGCAGACTGGCAATTTGAGTATAGTTCTATACATGTAACAGGCACTGAATAATTTGTCAGAAATTACAAATATATTAAATGGAGTATGACTTATCAAACCTGTTTTTCAAAGTTCCTACTTACCTTAGAGGGAGGTGGTGCAGGCTTAGGAACCAAGTTCTTATAGACACTTGGGACCATGGTTGACACTTTGTTCCCATTTGCCTGGTGGGATCCTGATGAGGTGAATGCAGCAGAGAAGGCAGCAGCAGGATCCTCTTTGGAAACTTTTTTGATGACTAGCATCTTTGAGGGTTGCTTGGCACTAGGTGGATTTTCTGTGAAATATAAGAGTGGAGACACAAAAGAATGTCACATTTGATAATTAACACAAAACAGTTTAAACAACAGCCTTACCTTCAACATAGGTGATGAAGTTGAGACCAGGGGACAACTATTTCCTTGTGTTTATTTAACAACTACTCTGAAAAATGATACAATGGGTGGAGAGGTAGTCCAGCTGGTGAAGTGCTTCCCACGCAAGCACGAGTATATGAGGTTTAAAAACCAAACAAGCAGAAATCAGGCACACATGCTTGTGATCTTAGCATTGGAAAGATAGGTGAATTGAATCCCTAGGATTCTCTTGCCTGCCAGCCTAGCACACTAGGCCAATGAGACAGTGTTTTAAAAACAAGGTATATGGCTCGTGAAAAACACCACCCAAGGTTGACCAAGTCTTGCCTTTGTATGTGCATGCATGTGCTCATTGTCCCCCAGGAAAAAATTTTTTAAATTTAAAAATTTAAAAATTTAAAAATTTTTTAAAAAAAAAATTTTTTTTTTAAGATGCATGAGTGTTTTGCCTGCATTTCGCATGCATGCCTAGTACCTGTGGAGCCCAGAGGAGGATGCCAGATACCCTGGTGTTACAGATGGTTGTGAGCTGCCACAAGAGTGCTGGGAATCAGAGCCTGGACCTCTAGAAGAGCAGCCAGTATTGTTAAACACTCAACCATCTCTCCAGCCCCCTAATTTGTAGTCAAGGTCTTACTATGTAGCTTTCGAAAGCCTGGAAACTCTCTACAAAGTCTAGGCTGTCTTCAAACTCAGAGACCCAGCTGTCTTTGTTTCCCAAGTGCTGGAATGAAAGGTCTAGCCATTATTATTATTTTTTTAAATAACATTTGTTAACTGTACAGAAAAAGGAAGCATATGAATCACGAAGTTTATAAACCAGTCTTGAATCAGAAAGATTAGCAGTCTAGTCCTTAGAAGGGTTTAGCTTGTAAGATAGATAGGATGATCAGTCAGGTACAACCAAGTAAGAATGTATGCTAGTCATGAAGGCAGAGGTAGGTGGATCTCTGTGGTGGAGCATACTTTTAATTTAAAGGCAGAGGCAGGTGAATCTTGTTGAATTCAAGGCCCAGAAGGGCCACACTGTAAAACCCAGTTTCAAAAAACCACCACTAACAAAAATTATGAGAGCCAATGAGATGGCTCAGTACATACTGCACTAGCAGAAGATCTGAGCTCAGTTCACTGGACCCCCATCACCTGTAATTCTAGTTCCAGGGGAGTCTAACATCCTCATCTGGACTTCCTAAGCCACCTGAATACATTACACACACAGACATACACCTCTCTCCTAAAAATAAACAAATCTTTAAACTCCCAAACAAGCAAAGTGGTGGCGGCGCATGGCTTTAATCCCAGCATTTGGGAGGCAGAGACAGGCGGATTTCTGTGAGTTTGAGGCCAGCCTGGTCTACAGAGGGAGATCCAGGACAGGCACCAAATCTACACAGAGAAACCCTGTCTGGGAAAACAACAACAACAAAACAAAACACACACACACACACACACACACACACACACACACACACACACACACCCCTCCTAAACAAACAAATCAAGCTAAAACTACCAGAAAACCCACCAAACAACAAAAACTCAAGTCTCAATTAGGATCCAACAAGCTTTCAATGGTTACACAATTATTATGCTTGGATAGTTTATGGAGATAGACTATTCTCTTTGTGAATGTTTAGTGAAGAGCTAACAAGTGTTAGCTACTCTAGGCAAAAAGATGAGAAACAAGAACTAAATTAAGAACAAAAACAAAAACAAAAAAAGGAGGAAGAATATTTATTAGTCTACTCAGAATAACAATTTCAGGGTTGGAGAGATGACTCAGGGGTTCAGAGCACTGGCTGCTCTTCCAGAGGTCCTGAGTTCAATTCCCAGAAACCACATGGAGGCTCACAACCATCTGTAATGAGATCTGGTGCCCTCTTCTGGTGAAGGCATGCATGCAGCCAGAACATTGTATACACAATATATAAATGTTTTTTCTCCTGGGAGCTGAGGACGGAACCCAGGGCCCAGAACTCATGGCCTAGCGCTCTACCACTGAGCTAAATCCCCAACCCAACAATAGATAAATCTTTAAACAAACAAACATACATACAAACAAACAAACGCTATGCTTTTAAGATTGCAAAAATCTACCTACCCCACACTCCAGAAGGGGTCCCAATAGGTCTGCATGGCTGATTCTGTTTGCCAGCTTCTGGATTCAAAGAAGGCTAGATTTAAAAAAAAAAGGGGGGGGTAGGGGAGAAGATTATGAATGGTTGATAGATACAGAAAGCTCATCACTTTGGAATTTTCCACAAAGTATCCGTCACCAAGGAAACTATCAAAAAATTATAAATTATCAGCTCCAACTAATTTAACAATATATTAAAAAGGTAAATTATGCTGAAATCTGAAATCAACACACTATGTTACTTGTAACTTGAGTTTTATTTCCTTTGTCATAGGATTTCTTATACACATAGACATATATAAAGCACAAATACGCGGTTTCTTGAACTGTAGCCATGAGATTGGATTCTCCAGAAGAGCTGCCAAAGTCAAGCTCAGATCAAGAAAAACGGGCCATACAATCCAGAAGAGAATTTGACATTGCTGCTGCCACTGTTGCTGTTATAACAATAGTGCACACCGCTGCTACTGTTTCTGGAATTACCATTTCATAATTGCTTACTACAGCTAGCACAGTTGAGACCCTGGCAACAAAAGTAGCTACTACAGTTAGTTAATCTTTCATTGGGTATGATAAATTTAATTCAGTAGTTATATACATCTTGATTGGCTTTGAAAATTATAAATTTATAAACTCAAGTTCCAGTTGCTTTTGGGATACTATCTTATAAGGACTCCAACGTACAATATGGCTCGATAAGGAAGGGAATGGCTCAGTTGCCTTTAGCCTACTGGCTATGGGTGAGATAGGACCTCTGTTGGTCTTTTCTGTATCAAACACACAGATTGTAAGCCCAGTGCCACTTTGAGATCTTTGGCAGCAATTAACCATGCAGCTCACACACGATTAAGCCGGTATGATAATGAGTATTCAGAGATGGGTAATGCCTGGGGGTCACTCACCAACCTAAAACAGAGTGCCTGTGGGCCTGGGGAGGTGTCTCCATGACGGGTAAGGTGACCTGCTGACGTCCTACGCAACCCAAGTCAGAAGCTCATTTTTTAAAAAAAGGGGGACCTGCAGGGCCCTGGCCCCCGTTTTGGGTAACTGTTGCCTTGTTTGCGGACCTTGACCTTGATATCCTCCCAATGCTAATTCCCTGCCAGGTTCCACCCTCCTGAATGCTTAAGGGAAGTTCCTTGTCTGTGTATCCTGAATAATGGGTGTTATCAGCTTAGATGCAAGACTGTAAAACATCAGTAGCGAACTTCTGCCCTCCGGGGTCCTCCCATTGTGCTGTAAGCCTGTATTTAAGACCTCCTATCCCCTTCAAGAAATGACATTCTACATTTAAAATTATATATATATATGTTTATATATATATTTATATATATAAATATAGGTAGGATAAATAGGTAGGATGAATATATAAATAAATAGGATAAATAGGTAGATCATTTAATCTACACTGAAGAAAAAGGGGAAGATATAAAAATGACAAAAGGTAGACTATTGAATGTATTATGAAAAGGAAAAAGAGAGAATATGGATATAATAAGATAAAAAGGGAGATTATGGAATCTACTTTTAAAAAGGAACTACTTGTTTTAAATAAGATAAGTAATGAAAATTTTTTGGTCTGAGTTTATCAGATGTTACTGGACTGGACATTGTTAATATATATAATGGAGTTTTTATCTTTATCTGTCAAATGTTAATGGACTAGACATCATTAATGTAATTTTTGGCTGTATATATTGTATATACTTATTGGATAGTTTTTCTTGTATTAGTTATAAGCTTTCTTTAATTTTAGACAAAAAGAGAGGAAATGTGGTGGTATTGTGTTCCCCAAAATATTGTGTACCTTAATAAATTTATCCTACCTATATGTATTTATCCTACCCATTTATCCTATTATTTATATATGGTGATATTTTATTTGTACTGAAATGTAATTTTAATTTTATGTTAATAAATAAAGTTGCCCTGGGGTCAGAGCTACTAGAGCCATAGCAAGAGCATGATGGTTAAAAGAGCTAGGTAGATTTCTGTGTGTTCAGGGATACAGCCAGTATTGGAGACATATGCCTTTAAGACCTGGAGGGCGGTACTTACAGGCAGTGATGAGGCAGTCATGTGGTTGGGTTTACAACCAATGAGAAGGCAGAAAGGAAAGACTATTTAAACACAGACAAACAGGAAGTAGCTCTCTCTCGCACGGGGAAGTTAGGAGCACTGCAGGAGGTAAGATTTTATCTCTGAGCTCTGACCTCTCGGCTTTCTCTTTTACATTGGCTCTGTGTTTCTTATTTTAATAAGACAATTGGTTACATTTATCTTTTTTCTCAGTATTGAATGAATACTGCAAATGTAATCTATGAATACCACAAATGTGATTAATATCATGAGTGTAATTTAAAAAATAAATAAATAAATAAAAAATGTGGTTTCTCATCTTTCTATAGGGTAGATATGCAAAAGAAGGAGGCATAGGAAGCCACAGAACAAGAATGTATGTTATTTTCCTCAGATTCAAGGAGAGTAATGTAGTCAGTGAAATGCATAGTTGTGGTGATATTTTATTTGTGCACCCCAGTAAAGCTTACCTGGTGATCAGAGGAAAAAGTCAGCCATTATATTAAATATAGAGGTCAAGGCAGTGGTAGCACATGCCTTTAACCCTAGCATTCAGACCCAGAAATCCATCCTGTGAGTTCAAGGACGCACTGGGAACAGAGCCAGGCATGGTAGAACATACCTTTAATCTAGTTAACCATAGAAGTCTGGAGGTCTGTACAGACAGACAGGAAGTGATAGAGCTGGGAGGAAAGAGGAAGTCATATAGCTGGGTGGAGAGAGGAAGTAAGATGGCAGGGCACAGAAAGGTATATAGGCGTGAGTATACAGAAGTAGCTCTCTCTGGAGGCTGAGGAGTTGGTAAGGAGAGGTTGTCTGTGGCTTGTCCTACTCCTCTGATCTCTCAGTTTTCACCCTGATATCTCTGGCTCTGGGTTTTTTATTAATAAGACTGTTTAGCAATTTGTCTTACACAGTATTCACTGAAGTTGTAAGATGGCATTAGAATAAAAGAGAGCCATATTCCAGGGTTGTACAAGGAATAAAGACAATTAAAACAGCCCTTGTCCTCACAGGATTATTCATCATTATAAAGATAAAACTAATAACTAAGTAAGTATCATAAAAGGTCCTACTATGATAAAAATACACAGTGGGGAAGGACTACTGAGAGGGGTTGGATAAATCCTTGGCAGAGAAATGACAAGTTCAACTATAGGTGATGACAGGCTCAATAAATACATCAAACCAAGTTTGGCATAGACTTAACTAACTGTATAGAGGATAGAAAGGGTCAAACACAGTAGTGTCCAGAGTAGAAACTGTTCTTACAGATAAAAAAAGATTAAATACAGGGCATGGTGGAACACACCTTTAATCCCTGCATGGGGGAAGCATAGGCAGGCTTCCTCTGTGTGAGTTCAAGGACAGCTTGGTCTCCAGTGAGTTTCAGGGCAGCTAGAGTCACATAATGAAACTCTATCTCAAACAAACAGATTTTAAAGTTATTTATGTGGATGTTCATATGCTTAACTACAGAGCCATGCCACTAGCCCCTAGGAATGTGTTCTTAAATTGTATTCTATCTATAGTTCTCAGATGCTGTCCTTATTTATGCAGGATCTCCAATCTCATCACACTGATTTAACTTTTAATTATATGTGTGTGTCTTTGTACCTCAAGTAAACGGGGTGGTGGTAAATGGGGGCAGCTACTCAATGTGAGCACTGTGAACCACATGTGGGTCTTCTGCAAGAGTAAGCACTCTTAAACCCTTGAGCCACCTATCTAGCACATTTGTTTCTTTAGTTGTTGTTTTTGGTTTCTTGAGACAAGGTTTCTCTGTGTAGCCCTAGCTGTCCTTGAACTGAGATCTGCCTACCTTTGCCTCCCAAGTGCTAGGATTAGAGGTTTGAGCTACCACCTTGAGGTTGATATTGTGATTTTTTTTTTTTTGTAAATATAGTTTAAGAATGAGATAGACAACTAGGTTACAAAGACAGATCAACAGAAAAAAGCCTGTACAAATGTGATGACCCAAGTATAAAATCTCAATACCCCAAAATGGAAAGAACTAAAAAAGTTCCCTTCTGATCTTTATATGCTGGCTGTGGCACATCACTCAAACACACAAAAATAAATAAATGTATAAACAGATAACTACCACTCATTAAAACAAGTACATTACTGACTAAACCAGGAACACTTAATAAGTTTTACCTCTACCCAAATCCTTCTCTTGTAAAAATAACTACCTAGATTTAAGGAATTATCTCTTTTCTTTTACTTCCCAGGTGTGCATTCATGAACATTTTCTTTTCTTTTTTTAATTAATTTTTTAAGATTTTTTTTTCAAGATATATTTATTTATTATGTATACAGCATTCTGCCTACATATATGCCTGCAGGCCAGAAGAGGGCACCAGATTTTATTATAGATGATTATGAGCCACCATGTGGGTGCTGGGAATTGAACTCAGGACCTCTGGAAGAACAGCCAGTGCTCTTAACCTCTGAGCCATCTCTCCAGCCCTCATGAACATTTTCTATAAGTTAAAGTTTACATTCTTGTTCCTATGGTGAAGGAAGTACAATTATGAACTCACGTATCTAACTATACTTAATGTAATGGAAACCAATATAGTTATCTTTAAATAATTTCAGATAACCATCCCATTTTTGGCCAGTGAAAACTTCTTCGATCTTTTATTCATTTATATATTTTGGTTTTCTTTTTCTTTTTTTGGGGGGGGGCGGGGGGTTCGAGACAGGGTTTCTCTGTGTAGCTTTGCGCCTTTACTGGAACTCGCTTTGGAGACCAGACTGGCCTTGAACTTACAGAGATCCGCCTGGCTCTGCCTCCCAGGTGCTGGGATTAAAGGCGTGCGTCACCACCGCCCGGCATATTTTGGCTTTCTTTCAGACATGTTTTCTCTGTATAGCCTTGCCTGTTCTGGAACACCTGCTTCTGCTTCCCAAGTGTTGGGATTAAAGGTGTTCAACACCACATCCAGTTTTTTATTTATTTTTATTTGTTTTTTTAATTTTTATTGTATGTATGCTTGTGGGCTTGTGGAGGCCAGAATGCCTTAGATCTACCTGGAGTTGGACTTAATGGGATGATGTGAACCACTTGATGTAAGTGCCAGAAAACTGAACTCAGGTCCTTTGCAAGAGAAGTACTGTCTCTTACATGCTGAGCCATCTCTCTCCCTCCATCCACTTTTTTACATTCTTATCTTATATGTGAGTGTCTGTGTATGTATGTAAGGCCATGTACCACTCAGTGTACATGCAGTTCAGGAGACTTCTCTTATGTGGCACAGACCCTAGGGATTGAACTCAGCTAGGTGGGCTTGGTGGCAGGCAACTTTATCCATGGAGTCAGCAAACTGGCCCATAAATCTTTTTGATAGAGCCCTGGTAGCCTTTAATTCTTTCCCATGTAGAATAAAAAAAAAACTTCATCTTACAAATACCTAGTTCACAAATGTATTTCAAGACCACAATCTAGATATTAGCTTGTTCACTGATATGGGGATTTGATTTCTGTTTTTATAGGAACATCCAAATTTAAAGACATATACCTAATAATTAACTGAAATTTCCAATCCAGTTAAAGTTGGGTTCAAGATTGGGTTTTGGGTTTTATTTTAATGGGTTTCTTTGTCTGCATGTATGTCTGTGTTGCACATGATGCCTGTGGAGGCCAGAAAAGTGTGTTGGATCTCCTGGAACTGGAGTTACAGACAGTTGTGAGCTGCCAGTAAGCACTGGGAACTCAACTGAATCCTCTGCAACAGCTGCCAGTGCTCCTAATCATGGAGCCATCTCTCCAGCCCAAGCTTAAAGCAGGGTGGCCTCAAACTCAAGAGATCCACCTGCTTCTGTCTACTGAATGCTAGGATTAAAGGCATGTGCCACCATGCATGCCAGATTTTATATGGATGGATACTTTGCCTGCATGTATATCTGCATACCACATGGGTGCCTAGTGGCCAAGGAAGTCATAAAGGGTGTTTATCTCCAGAACTGGGGGTTAGGATAATTGTGTTCCCATGTGCTGGGAACCAAACCTAGATCCTCTGTGAGAGCAAGTTTTCTTTTCTTCTTTAGGTTTTTTGAGACAAGGTTTTTCTGTGTAGCCTTGGCTGTCCTGCAATTCACTCTGTAGACCAGGCTGGCCTTGAATTCTTAAGAGATTCACCTGCCTCTGCCTCCCAAGTGTGGGATTAAAGGTGTTCGCCACAACACCTGGTTTATTTACTTTAATCCCAGAACTCTGAAGGCAAGGGCAGGTGGATCTCTATGAGTTCGAGGTCAGCTTGGTCTACAAAGTAAGACCATCATCACAAATAGAGACAATAGGGTCCTCTATTTTTAAAAGACATTGTTTGCTTTCAACTATGCATTTAAAAGCTTCACACTTACAAAGTCTTCCTCTTCAAACTGCAACTTTTCTACTTTATCCTCTTTTTTTTCTTCCCTAATCTCTGTTGGTGGTTTTTCTTGAAAGGTACAGCCTTTCCGGGAGTGGAAGCTGCCATTCCAGTGTCGATGGCTTCCTGTGCTACCTCCACTTCGTTGGCTCAGGCCATCATGACCTCGGGAAGAGCCATGCCAACCAGATAGATTCCCTGTGGTTCCAGAATATGTTCCCTTAGAGACACCAGAGTCCACAGAATCATGGCGGAATAAAGAGGGTTGGTGCCAAGAATCTAAAATAGCAAGGAAAATTAAGGTATTAGTTGTCTGTATCCTATAAATTCAGAAATAACTTGGCCAGATGCTTCCTGTTTTGGTCAAAGTTACTTTCAAAATAACTTCAGGAATCCTTTAAAATAAGAAGTCCACACAAAGAAACCATTAAATGCACCTTTTCCACATGGTGCTGGAGATCAAACTCAGAGTCCTGCTGTGTTAAGTGCACATACCATGAGCACAATTCCCAGCCCTTCTAAATAGTTCTTTGAAAAGATGATCCATGAAAACGTGTTAGGTGCAGAAACCAGGTAATGACTATTTCTAGATTATGGACATATAACCTGAGTTTGGCCAAAACAGCAGTTTGTTGTTTTTGTTTTGGTCTTTTTGAGACAGGGTCTCAATATTTAACCTTGTCTGTCTTAGAATTAGGCAGACTAGGCTGGCCTGGAACTCACAGAGATCCATTTGCCTCTGTCTCTTGAGTGCTGGGATTAACAGTGTATACCACCATGCCTGGATCTAGGTAGCAGTTTAAATATATGGTCACAACAGCTGGAAATGACTCACCTCCTGTAGTCCGTAGAGGTCCATTGTTAAAAAAGCCATCAGAAGAATTATGTCGACGACGACTTACTCCAAATCTACCTTCTCCCCGGGGTAGGTGTTCTCCGTGTTTGTCTAAGGTGGCTGTAGATGACTAACATAAAATGTAGAGAGGCAAAGATTTAGTTTTTTTCAGTATATTATTGTGTTCTAAATCAGGCGTTAAAAACAACAGCCTGTTTGTGGTAGTACAATATCAGCATGAAGACTGAGACATGACTGCCATGAATTCAAGGTCAGCTACATAGGGAGACCTTGCCTCAAACTAAACAAGTAAACAAAAGCTAATAATTATAGATGTGAGCCATCATAACCAGTTTACTACAATTTCTGTTTTATGAGTCAGGGTCTTATTCTCTAACCCAAATGGCCTAGAATGTACTATGTAGCCCAAGTTTGCATCAGACTTATGGCAATCCTACTACCTTAGATTCTAGAGTACTGGGAGTACAGCCAGATCTACCACTCCTGCATTACCATGGCCTTAAAATACCTCTTTCTAAACATTACTTCATATTTGTGGCAATACTATAATTTTAGTATTAGCTTTATTTAACTTTATTTATGCATGAGGGAAAAATCAGGGTTATTAAGTCTTTGAATTTATACAAACAAAAGAAAGAAGCTTTTGGAAGACCACAGATTAACCCTAATATTCCTATATATTTTAAGTCTCTTTTTTGGGGGTGTGGGGGTGTATGTTTAAGTGGGTATACAGATGCCTGAGGTTGACATAATGTGTCTTCTTTGCTTGCTTTCTACTTTATTTGCCAAGGTAGGGACTCTCACTGAACCTGGAGTTCACTTATTCAGTTAGTCAAGCTTGCCTGAGGGATCCTGTTTCCATTTTCCTAGTATTGGGGTTAACATAAGAATTACTTGCAGAAGGCTGTACATGCCCAGGTTGCAAGTTGAGTGCTGGAGATCCAAACAAACCTCGATCCCCATCCTTGTGCATACAACCCTTTATAAAATGAACCTTCTCCCCAGCTTTCTAGATATGCTTTACCTGTAAGTGGCACTGATGGCTGATTTAAGTTGTCAGCTTCACTAGACTATGGGATGTCTAGGAAAAGCAATTCTTGAATATGATTATAAGTGGTTTCCAGAGAAAGGTTAGTGAACTGAGCTGACAAGATCCTGAGTTTTGCCGGCACTACCTACTTAAATGTGAGGAAAAAGGCAGACGAGCAAAGCACTGACTGTCCACCAGTTTCTGACCCTATCTAAACAAGGACCTTTCTGGATTTTCACCCTGTAAGGGAGAGACTCTATTTCTTAAGCCTTTAAACACAGATTTGCACCAGCCATTTTCCAAAGACCTTCAAGGGCACTTGCACATGTTTTTATACACATTAAAGACAGACACACAAACGGGGGACGGGGGGACGGGGGGACGGGGGACAGACAGACAGAGAGAGACAGACAGATACTGGTTTTAAGGTAGACACAGATGTGAACTGCATAATTACTCATACTCTTCTTAAAATTTTTTTTAGATTTTTTACATGTGTAAGTGTCTTGCCCAAATGTATGCACCTATGTGTACCACATACAGGCCAGGTGCCCAAAGAGATCAGAAGAGGGAATCAGATTCCCTATGGAAGATTTTCAGCTACCCTATGGGTTCAGGGTATCAAATCTGGGTCCCTTCAAAACAACCAAAACCGCCGGGCGGTGGTGGCGCACGCCTTTAATCCCAGCACTCTTGAGGCAGAGGCAGGCAGATCTGTGTGAGTTCGAGGCCAGCCTGGGCTACCAAGTGAGTTCCAGGAAAGGCGCAAAGCTACACAGAGAAACCCTGTCTCGAAAAACCAACCAACCAAACAAACAAACAAAAAAAACCCCAAAACCAGAATAGCAGCACAACCTGGAACCTGAAACAGAAGCCACAGGCCGATCAGAATGAAAAGAACTGGTGTGTTTGGGTAGTTACCGCAGAGATGGAGGAGGGTACCTTAGCTGACTGTGGCGTTGAGAAATTTAGCCAAGCAGGAACAAAGTCATGCTGCGCCATTTAGGTCCAGTGTCTTTTCAGCAAGATGAGGCATTCAACCTCATGGCCAGGATCTAAAGGAGACAACACAAATCACTCATGTATGACATAAAGGAGTCTGTGATTAATCTACAATCCTCCTTTACAAAAGACCTAACCTCTGAATTTGTCTACAGAGTACTTCCAAGATTCCAAATCTCACTGGCAGTGGTGACACATGGACACCTTTGATCCAACCACTTGGGAGGCAGAGGCAGGTGAATCTATGTGAGTTGGAGGCCAGCCTGGTCTACAGAGTGAGTTCCAGGACAAAAGCTACACAAAGAAACCCTGTCTCTGAGACTCAAGAACTATGAAAATACACACACACACACACATGATGGTAATATGGAAGGTTATATAAAGGAAACAAATGTGTTCTTGAGTTTTAGCTAAAAATCAAACAAACAAACATCTATTTAAAAAAATTGACAGTAGAAGCTAGGCCTGGTAGTGCATGCCCTTCACCTCAGCACTTGGGAGGCAGAGACAAGTAAATCTTTGTGAGTTCCTGGTCAACCCAGACCAGGCAAGGTTGCCTACAAGGCAAGGCCTGTTACACAAAGAAACCATGCCTCGAAAAAAATAACCCCTTCAAACAAACCCCAAAACCAGTAGGTACCTATAAAACATTGGTTCTCAGCCTGTGGGTCACAGCCCATGTAGGGAAAGGATCATTCACCAGGGTTGCTTATCGGATATTTATCCATGTTATGATTCATAATAGCAGCAAAATTCATTATGGAGTAGCAAAGAAAATAAGTTATAGTTGAGGGGTTATCATACCATGAGGAACGGTATTCAGGGGGCACAGAATTAGGAAGGTTGAGAACCACTGCTATAGAACTTCAAGAACTTTCCATTTACCTTACAAACATTTCCTCACACACCAACTTGTATTAGTTTTTCCTCAGAGATTCACTGATGTACCCAAAATTAAATTTCTCCAAAATTAACACTTCACAGCATAACTTTTTTTTCATGGCATATACTCATGTATGTTTTTCCTAAAGACACATAGATGATATTTACCCTCAGAGTGTCACCTCTGTGGTCCTGTTTCCAAAGTTGCCAGCTGTATCTTCCAGAGGTTTTCTTGTAAAAAGGGTGCTTAAGTAGCCTGGCCAGCAGCACGCCTTGTGATGAAGCACAAAGAAGCCCAGCTCTGTGTGGCTCACTCTCTTAATCCTCTCAATTACTCATCCTGAACTATCTAGTTCCTGACACGTTTTCAAAGGGGGAGGGGGGAAGGGAAGGGGGAAGGGGAACATAAAAGGTTATTTGTTACATTTAAAAAAGGAAGGGGGAAAAGCTATGTCTACGTTCACCTCATTCAACTTCCCTGAGTAATGGTACTATGATGTTGCTTAAATAGGCAAAACATGGACATTTGCACAGTGAGTGCAAATACTGTTCATAACAAGACCATAGCTAGAAAGACAGGTGGTCTCAGGTGTGGGTAAGAAATGTCATCAAGGAGATAGATCAAAAAATGCAATAATAAAGCACTATAAGAGATCTTCTGAATAATCAATTCCAGTGGCAAAATATTCACGACAAAAGCCTTTAAAACACAAATCTCATTATCTTACACAACTGCTTAAAACAGTGTGCAGATATATTCTTTTATCTGTCTTAAACTTCAAAATCTAAAGATACGATAAATCTTATTTTGGTGGGGTTTTTTGTTTTGTTTTGTTAATTTTGATTTTTTTTAAAGGAATCGGACAGAAACTTGATCTATCTTTCCTGCCACAGAATAACAGCTTTCAAGGCAAATTTCTTGGTATAAAGCTTCTAAATATGTATCCTATTTCTTTGGTCTTTACTATTTATAAATTCAAAGCAAAATTATAAGTAGAAAAGATAAGGGTCAAGAAGAAAGAAAATTCCAAAATGAGGGTTTCTTCTTATCAGTTTTCTGTATTTCACTTGTTCTCCTTCCCAAAACTGAACTGAGCTTCCAGAAGTGATATGAAGAATCTTCTATTGCCTTATTGAAGAAATCGATTTCTAATTTGGGTCCATCGCCATCATTACTCAATCATTAAAAAGGCCACTTGAGTGGTACCAATCTATAAAAGAAGAAACAAGACATAATTATAAGAGGTAAAACCAGTCACATCTAAGTGCAAATGACTATATCAAACCACGATCTGGGCAGTGAAGTCCTTAAGGTCAACTTAGATACTAATTTAATTCGTCACTGCTTAAAACATGGCTACAAGTCTTTTTGTTGTTGAGACAAGGAAATTATTAGGCTGCCCATGTTTTCCCTGACCTCAACAGCCTCCTGTCTCGGTCTTCCAAGCACCCAAACTACAGGCATGACCTACCACGCTTAGCCTTTGTTAAGTCCTTTAAAGATTTTTTATTTGTCATCTGACCACAGATTTTTTTTTTTAATACAACCATTTCTCCAAGTAGCCATCAAAAGTAATTCTGAAATGCCAATTACTGGGTCTTTTTACATCTAGGTTTCCAACTTACCCAATTGGCCAAAGCATATAATGTGTGTAAAAAACTACCAGTGGCATCACTATCTAATTTTTAGATATTATTCAAAAGTAGATCCTTAAGACAACATATCTGCCTCATATATTTATACTGTACATATTTTAGATAATTATCTATTTAGAGACAAATAAAGCTCTTCTGATCTAACTTGATATGTACAAAAATGATGCAAATATTTCTTTTTTTTATAAATTTTTTTAAAAAAAGATTTCTTTTTTTTTAAGATTTATTTATTATGTATAGTGTTCTGCCTGCATGTATGCCTGCAGGCCAGAAGAGGGCGCCAGATCTCATTACCAATGTTTGTTAGCCACCATGTGGTTGCTGGGAATTGAACTCAGGACCTCTGGAAGAACAGCCAGTGCCCTTAACTGCTGAGCCATCTCTCCAGCCCATAAATATTTTTTTTTTAGATTTATTTATTTATTACACATATAGTGTTCTGTCTACATTCCAGAAGAGGGCACCAGATCTCATTATAGATGGTTGGGAGCCACCATGTGGTTGCTGGGAATTGAACTCAGGACCTCTGGAAGAACAGCCAATGCTCTTAACCTCTGAGCCACCTCTCCAGCCCATGATGCAAATATTTCTTTGGCCAATTTCCAACATCCTTCCAGGGGCTACAAACTTTTTGACAGGAGAACTTTTGTATCTTTGGGAAGGTTCTAGTAGGCTGACAAATCCTATGCATTACTGTGTTAAGTTCACGGAGTACAAAATACCATGTTCAACACAGTAAGCATATATATCTGTGGGGAAATGAAGAGAAAGAACTATAAGGAGGTGCCAGAGGTATTTAATCACTGTTTCTCAAGTTGAGTACTGGATAAAAGACATTCACTTGCCAGGCGGTTGGTGGTGTACCTCCCAGCACTTGGGAGGCAGAGTCTGGTGGATCTCTTTGAGTATGAGGCCAGCCTGGTCTACAAAGCAAGTTCCAGGAAAGGCTCTAAAGCTACACAGAGAAACCGTCTCGAAAAAACCAAAAAGACATTTACTTAGTCTCTATTAAGTATTAAAACAAATATATACAAAGTTTAAGTAAAAGATATATGCCTTTCACTGATCTTCATTGAATGTATGTGGAACAGTCATAAAAACTGACCATATTGCTGGGCATGGTGGTGTACACTTTTAATAGCAACACTTGGGAGGCAGATGGATCTCTGTGAGGTATAGGCCAGGTAGAAGACCTTGTCTTATTGTGCATGTAATAGAACCTTGTCATGTTGTGGAATAATCTTTTTATACACTGTGAAGCTGTATCTTTGCCAAGGCACTTTCTGATTGGCTTAAAAAGCTGAATGGCTAATACTAAGCAGGAAGAAGTTAGGCGGGATTTCCGGGCAGAGAGAGAGATAAGAGGCGAAGAATCTAAGCACGGGAGGGATACCAGAGGATATGAAGAGAAAACAGGAGGTGCAAGATGGAAGGGAGGTAAAAAGCCATGAGGCAAAACGTAGATTAATACAAATGGGTTAATTAAAGTTACAAGAGCTAGCTGAGACAAGCCTACAATATAAGCTGAGCTGTCACAATTAATAAGTCTCTGTGTCATGACTTGGGGGCCGTGGGTACAAGAAAATCCATCTACTTTGTCTCAAAATAAAAACAAAACAACCAACCAACTACTGAGCAGGGGAGTGGTAGGCGGCAGCACATGCCTTTAATCCCAACACTCGGAAGGCAGAGGCAGTCCTGAGTTCCAGGACAGACAGGGCTACACAAAGAAGCCTTGTCTTGAAAAACCAAAACCCAAGCAACCAACCACCCAAACTGATTGTATACTCGTCAGAGAAAACCTCAACCAGTTCTAAAGAATATTCACTTTACTCTGACCATAGTATATTAAAATCACAAAATAACTTGCTCTTGTGCCTTCTACTCTTTCTTCTTTCCTGAAGAAATTCTGCACAAACTCATTACAAAGGCTCAAGCAAGGTAAAGGTATCTATCTATCTATCTATGGCAAAAAATGAAGCTGCAGAGGCTCAGAGTGGTCTATCCAGGATATAAAGGGCATCTATGTATGACTAGGAGTGAAGGAGGGAGGAAATAAACCATTGCAATTTCAAAGCATAATATCAATACTTTGAATAAATCTGTAACATATAACAAAGTAATACTTACTGGGAAATGAACTTTAAAAGACTCATTACATAAAGGTACCTATTGCCAAGCCTGATAACTTGGGTTCAATCCTCATGATCTACACAGTGGAAAAAGAAAAGAATGTAGTTGGAAGGTTCTCTGATGCTGCCCTCCTCTGTAGTCCCGAGTTCCTGGGGTCCCACCCAGCCCAGCAGGTCCCTCAGGCACTTATACAATAATCATTCAGAGGTTTAATGTTAATTACCAACTGCATGGCCTATGGCAGGATTCTTGCTAGCTAGTTCTTATAACTTAACCCATTTCTATTTATCTATAAGTTGCCACGTGGCTGTGGCTTACCAGTACTTTCCCATCTTGCTTCTCTTGGCAGTGCTGGTTTCTCTAGACTCTGCCTTTCTCCTTCCTGTCTCTCTCCTTGGATTTCCCATGTGCCTCTAAGCTGCCTTGCCATAGGCCAAAGCAGCTTATTTATTAACCAATGGGAATAACATACATTCACAGCATACAGAAAGTCATCCCTCAGTAAAAGAAGATTTTTTAAATTGTTGTTTTGGGTTATTGTTGTTGTTTTTCTTTGAAACAGGAGAGTCCCTCTATGTAGTCCTGGCTGTCCTCAAACTCAGAGATCTGCTTGCCTCTGACTCTTAAGTGCTGGGATTAAAAGGCTTGCTCCAGCACACCTGGCTGAGAACAGATTTTTGAAAGTTGTCCTCTAACCTTCTTATTTACACTGTGGCATACACACCCATCCCCTACAAAAGAAATAAATCTTTTTTTTTTTTTTTTTTTTTTTTTAAAGGTTCAAGAGGCTGGAGAAATGGTTCAGTAATTAAGAGCACTTGTTCTTGCAGAGGACCTGGGTTCCACTGCCAGACACCATACACTGGCTCACAACCATTTGTAAATCCAGTACTCTCTTCTGAACTCTCTGGCACTAGGTACAAGTGCACACACATAAATGGAAGGCAACCTTTACACAGGAACTGAAAAAAACCTTTAAAAATGTATGGTCATACTCTTCTACATAATGAGTTTGAAGGGACAGTCTAGGACACATTAAGACTCTGTAGGTTAAAAAGGTGAAGAAAATATATGAACAGTTATAAACTAGTACATGTGAACACACTAAACTGACAGAATAGAAAACCTGAACAAAATTTGTACCACTAGATACAAATGATTCAGAAAAATTGTACTGCCAAAAGAATCTCTGGTGAAAAACAAAAGCACGACTGATAACCTACTGTTTGCTTTTCTGGGCACAAGTTGGTATCTTGCTAGTGAGCTGTGAGATGGGCATGTTCATGCACTGAACACTGGAGTTTCTGTCCAGCTTATAAAACAACTAGCTCATTTAGGGTTAATCCCTTGATAGTAATTATACAACACATCACAAACAATTTATCAGGACTGTTGATAAGACAAGATTTGGGAAGACCACACTTTTTAAAATTTTATTATTTTTAAAACAAAAAAAAATAAATAAAATTTTATTATTTTTAATTAGGTTGTATAGGGGCCAGGTGTGCTTAGGAGATCAGAAGCCAGAGATGGTTGGATCTCCTAGAACTGAAGTCACGGTTTGTGAGTGGCCTGACATGGGTGCTGGGAACTGAACTCTGGTTCTTTTTTTAATTTTAATTAATTAATTGATTAATTTTTGTTTTTCGAGACAGGGTTTCTCTGTGTAGCTTTGCACCTTTCCTGGAACTCACTCTGTAGCCCAGGTGTGCTTCACCACCGTCCAGCTCTTAACTCTGGTTCTTTTAAGAGAATTACACTCACCAGGCAGTGGTGCATGCCTTTAATCCCAGCACTCGGGAGGCAGAGCCAGGCAGATCTCTGTGAGTTCGAGGCCAGCCTGGTCTACAGAGTGAGAGCCAGGACAGGCACCAAAACAACACAGCGAAAACTGTCTCAAAAAAACCAAAGACATAATTATTTTTTTCTAGTACTCTGACTAAAATCACAAAGAACCTGAAGTTGAAAATAGGTAAATAACCTTCATTAAACACAAAGGGAAAAAAATGCGTTTTTGTGTTTTTTTTTTTCCCGAGACAGGGTTTCTCTTTGTAGCTTTGTGCCTTTCCTGGAACTCACTTGGTAGCCCAGGCTGGCCTCGAACTCACAGAGATCCGCCTGCCTCTGCCTCCCGAGTGCTGGGATTAAAGACGTGCGCCACCACCGCCCGGCAAAAAATGCGTTTTAAAACATCAATAATCCAGTTGAAGAGATGGCTCAGTGGTTAAGAGCACTGGCTGTTCTTCTAGAAGACTAGAGTTCAATTCTTAGCACCCACATGGCAGCTCACAACTGTCTGTAACTCCAGTTCCACGACTTATGGCACCCTCATACAGATACACATGCAGGCAAAACACCAAAGAACATAAAAAATAAAACAACCAAAAAAGTTGGCTAGCATTTCACAGTTGACACACATCATCACCTTTTTCAGTACTAACCCTAAATCTTTGTAGCAGAGTTTAAACAGTGGCTACACAAGAATTATTAACTGGCCGTGTTTTGCTACTACTATGAAAGCCTTAAAAGCTAGAAGTATTCCCTCATAACTACTTATCGTATCATTATATGAACTGATTTATGTATCCATATTATGAGCTGCCAGATTCTGGGGGCTAGGAACTGAAGTCTTCAAGAGCAGCAAGCCATTTCTCCAGCCCCTACCTCTTTCCTTGTTTTAATTTTTTTTTCTTTTTTATGCATATGAATGTTCTGTCTTCATGTATAAATGTGCATCATATACATACCTGGTGCCTATGAAGGTCAGAAGACATAGTAGAGCCCATGGAACCAGCTTTTCAAAGCAAGCCACCATATCTGAGAGTACTGGGAATTGAACCCAGGTCCTCTGGATGAGCAAAAAAAGCTCTTAACTGCTGAGCCATCTCTCCAGCTCTGTTTTTTAATATTTTTTTAAAGTTCAGGTTTTATTCAAGTTTTTTTACTCTTTCCTGCAATATGTATCTAGACATATCTAGATAGAATTCCTGGCCACTCCCCCAGTTACACAACTGCATATGCGCTGTCCAGTAGCCAAGCATGAGGCTTAGTCATTCCAGGGTCTTACGTCCTACATAACCTGTGCACTGCATGATCACGTAAATTGCGCATAGTATGATCACTTAATCTATGTGCATGTGTGGCATAGCTACGTGTAAGCTGTAGTTGGAAATTTTCCTGTGTCCTGCCTGATCTGCAGCTACTCAGACCCAAATAAACACACAGAGGCTTATATTATTTATATATGCTCAGCCATTAGCTCAGGCTTATTACCAACTAGCTCTCATACTTAAATTAACCCATAATTCTTATCTACGTTTAGCCATGTGGCTTGTTACCTTTTCTCAGTTCTGCCTGGTCATCTTGCTTCTTCTGTCTGGCAGCGACTCTTGACTCAGTCCTTCCTCTTCCCAGAATTCTCCTTGTCTGCTTGCCCTACCTATACTTCCTGCCTGGCTACTGGCCAAACAATGTTTTATCAACCAAACAGAGCAACACATATTCACAGCATACAGAACGACATTCCACAGCATAAGCCCATATGTGCACGTGCAGGGGGGAACCTATAAAAAGTGGGTTCCATCTTATCCCTTCTCTATCTTCCTGCACAATCATTTCCTATAGGCCTTAGTACCCCCTTCTGTCTCCTTTCCCTAATAAACTCTTGCTGTGGATATCGCTCTACAAAAATAAAACATTGATTGGCCGATAGCCAGACAGGAAGTACAGGTAGGACTAACAGAGAGGAGAATTGAGGAAACAGGAGGGAAGGGAGAGACTGCAGGAGCCGCTGCCAGGACAAGGAAGATGTAAGGTACCAATAAGCCATGAGACACGTGGCAAAGTATAGATTAATAAGAGTAAGAGCTAGACAATGATAGGACTGAGCTAATGGCCAAGCAGTTTAAATAATATACGAGTCTGTGTTTATTTTATAAGTGGGCTCTGGGACTGGCAGGACTTGGTGGGAGCTGGAGAGAAAACTCTCCAGCTACAAACTCTCTCTCTCTCTCTCTCTCTCTCTCTCTCTCTCTCTCTCTCTCTCTCTCTCTCTCTCTCTCTCTCTCTCTCGACAAGGTTTCACAGGGCGGTGGTAGAGCACGCCTTTAATCCCAGCACTCGGGAGGCAGAGGCAGGCGGATCTCTGTGAATTCGAGGCCAGCCTGGGCTACCAAGTGAGTTCCAGGAAAGGTGCAAAGCTACACAGAGAAATCTTGTCTCGAAAAAACAAACAAACAAACAAACAAACAAACAAAACTACAAAGTAAATTCTCAGGGACAAGTATTCTGATAAGAGTCACACTTGGCAAAGACTTGGTCAGCTTAATTGGTGATTGACAACAACTGCAGGTAATAAAACATTCTGGCTATCTCTTAAAGGGATAGCTACAAAGGTTACAAGGAAAGAAATTAAACCAATGACAGATTTAAGGAAAAGGCAAAGAATAATGTACTATTTTATGTGATTAATAATATCCAGATATGCTTAGTCAGTTAACAGCCTTTTTCTGTTAGTCACCTGAATCTCAGGACCTATATATAATTAGTCTATTGAGCCTAAAATCTTGCATTGAAAAGTGGTGTAGAAATAAGTACAAAGTATTAATTGTTATTTGAGTCAAAGTGGGGAGGTGCAGATGGAGGAAGCTTTGGGCAACACAGGTGCTATTGATCTCTTAAAAGACTAAGATATACCAAGGCCAGACACCTACACTATCACTTCTGATTTACTGTAATTCTTCTGAAGAGTTTTGATCTAACAAGGCCAGGTACCTGCAATTCCATTCTGTGGAAGTTCTACGAAGACACTTTGGCCAATATTTACCTTGTCAGTGGCTAAGGATGGAGAGTAAGACCCCCAAGTGTCTACACTCCACATGGAACAATAGATATAGTGTGAAACATATTTTAGTATGTTTCTATTCATAAAAATTGTGCAGTTAAATAAGAAAACGTCTTATAGACTATCCACAATTATGTATGCTCATAAGATTGAGATGCAATCATGAGAGTACATGTACACATAATGGAAATGCACAGTAAATGGGGACAATCCTAGCTGTTATTGCACAAAAAGTTTACAACAGGAGAGACAGCCAATTGATTCAAAAGGCAATAATTGCATATCGCCTTGCATGATGGTTTCCTCTAACAGAACCCATAGTTCTGATAGGTTGACCTTCTGACACTAGTTGTCACTGCTGTATACTTGCATGGACTTTTGCGATGCAAAGGGGTAGGTTACTTACCAGAGTAGCCTATTTGGCCAGTTCTAGGTCAGTGAGAGACTCTTGTCTTAAAAAAAAAAGAGGGGGGGGGGGCTCAGATTGTGCCTGAGGAACAACATCCAAAGTTGTCCTCTGACCTCCACACATACAAAGAACACGGGTATACACACAAAAAAGGCACCTTCGAGGGTGGGGGTGAGTTGTTAATGGACATAAATCTATATATTAACAAATGTTCCTCAAATAATCTGGCTGTTATGGTTTATGTCTGTAATTACAGCAGGAAGATCACAAGTAAGGCCATGCTGGGTTACAGCATGAGAACTTATCTCAAAATGAATATACAGGCTGGTGACATGGCTCAACCAACCTATAAAGGTACTTGATGCTGGACAATACATATGTAAGCCTGATGACTGACCCAAGTTCAATACCTTGGACCCATGTAAAAGAAGAAGAGCACCAAGTCCAGTTATTTCATTACCTCCACAGAATTACCATGGCATGTGTGCCATCCCCCCAATCATATACACAATAATGACTAATATTTTAAAAAACTGAGCTAGGCATGGTGGCATATGCCTTTAATCCTAGCACTCGGGAAGCAGAGGCAGGCAGATCTGAGTTCCAATCTGGTCTGTTCTACACAATGATTCTAGGATAGCCTGCACAGTGAGAGCCTGTCTTGAAAAAAGAAACCAAAATATAGTAGCAATAATAGTAAGCCTTGAAAAATTAAAACAAAACCCATGTTTCTCAAATGCAATCTAGAATCACAATGCCTCATATTTTAAAAAATCTTTCATTCAAACTTAGCCAGGCAGTGGTGATGCACATTTTTAATCCCAGCACTCAGGAGACAGAGGCAGGTCTATCTCTGTGAATTTGAGGCCAGCCTGGTCTACAGAGTGAGTTCCAGGACATCCAGAGATACACAGAGAAATTCTGTCTTAAACACCCCCTCAAAAAATTTCCTCAATTTTGCCCTCAGGTATTGATATGCCATTTTGATTCTGTTAAAAACATTTTAAGCACATTTTCAATCATAAAAATCTTTAACCATGAAATTAATTCTCTATTGTATCTCTACTATATAAATGCTGGTCTGCCTACCATGTTAGGATCTTTTTTTCCACCCTGGTTTTTTTAAGACAGTGTAGCTTTGGAGCCTATCGTAGAACTCACTCTGTAGACCAGGCTGTCCTCATCCGCCTGCCTCTGCCTCCCGAGGGTTGGGATTAAAGGTGTGCGCCACCACCGCCCAGCCCAATAATCCTTTTATACATTGTAAAGACTTGTCACTCAAATCGGTTTAATAAAACGTTGACTGGCCAGTAGCCAGGCAAGAACTATAGTTGGGCGATCAAACTAAGGATGACAGGGAGGAGAGGGGCAGAGTGAGGAGTTGCAAGCCAGAAGCAAGAGGAAGGAGATGAATGTGCCATGCTAATAAAAGTACCACCACAGGGCAGAGCTTAAAATGTAAGAGCTAGTTAGTAATGAGCCTGAGCTATTGGCTGACTATTTATAATTTATATTAAGCCTCAAAGTCAATTATTTGGGAAGTGGTTGTCGAGTATTTGGGAACAAATCTTCAGGATGGGAAACATCCAATTACAATAAAACTTTTAGTCAAAGTTGTACATCATTTCCTTTAAGATACTTATTTCTGTGTCTTATTTTTCTTGGTTTTGGTTTTTTCAGATAGTCTCATTATACAGCCATGGCTGACCTGGAATTCATCATGTAGACCAGGCTAGCCTCAAACTCATGGGTGTTGCTATTGCTTCTGCCTCCTTTGCAATGGAATTACAGTACTGCACCACCTATAAATATTTTACATGGGAGGGTAAGTGGTTTGAATGGAAACATACCCCAGAGGCTCATATACACATATATTTGAACATTTGGTCCCCAATTGGCAGTGCTATTTGGAAATTATGGAACCTTTAGGAGGTAGAGTCTTGCTGGAAGAAGTATGTACTGGGGTAGTGTGCAGTGGGGTAAGAGAGTAGAGGTGTGAGCTTATAGACTGGCCTGGCTTCCAATACTGGCTCTCTTTCTACTTCCTGTATGTGGATAAAAATGTAATCTACCAGCTTGCCATGCCTTCTCCATTGTTATGCACTCTTTCCTCTGAAACCATAAACCAAAATAATTCTTTCTTCTGTAAGTTACTGTGTGTGTGTGGTTTTTCAAGACAGGGTTTCTCTGTTTGACAGTCCTAGCTGTCCTAAAATTCTGTAGACCAAGCTAGCCTTAAACTCAGAGATCCACCTGCCTCTGCCTCCCAAGTGTTGGGATCAAAGGTGTGCACCACCACCACCTGGCCTCTAAGTTGCTTTTGACTGTGGTATTTTTATCATAGCAACAAAAAGGTAACTAATACAGGAAAGTAAGAGTTGAGGGAGAATGTAAGCAGATGGTTCTCTCCTGCCTGAGAGTTCTCCAATAACCACTCAGAGGCTTAATATTACTTATAAAATGCTCCGCCAATAGCTCAGGCTTATTATTATTATTATTATTTATTTATTTTTGTTTTTTGAGACAGGGTTTCTCTGTGTAGTTTTGAGACTTTCCTGGAACTCACTTGGTAGCCCAGGCTGGCCTCGAACTCACAGAGATCCACCTGGCTCTGCCTCCCAAGTGCTGGGATTAAAGGCATGCGCCACCTCTGCCCGGCCAGGCTTGTTATTAACTAGCTCTTATTTTTAAATTAATCCATATTTCTATCTATACTTTGCCATGTGGCTTGGTACTTTATTAGCATGGCACATTCATCTGTTTGCTCTGTGTCTGGTTAGCAACTCTTGCCTACACCCTTCTGCATCCCATCATTCTTAGTTTGGTCACCCTGCCTATACTTCCTATCTGGTTACAGGCCAATCAGCATTTTATTAAACCAATTTGAGTGACAAATCTTTACAGTGTACAGAGGATTATTTCACAGCAGGAGAAAGTAATGGGGAGACAAATACTGCATGTTTTCACTCATATGGGGAATCTATGTTTAAACATAGAGGACATAAGCCAAAGAGGAATATTTGGGAAGTGATGATTGTAGCTTAAGTTTTCTCCAGTCCTGCTCAAGCCCGCAGCCATTCAGACCCAAGTAAACACACTTACAAACTGTATGGCCGTGGCAGGCTTCTTGCTATTTAGTTCTTATATCTTAAATTAACCCATTTCTATTAATCTATGAGTTGCCATGTGGCTCAAAAAACAACAAACAAAACATACACAAAAGCTTTCAACTTCATGCTGTATTGAGACTACCATAAATAGAAATAATAAAATATACCAGAGAAAGCAAATTGTACAAATCAAGATCCTTTGCTGAAAACAAAATAAAACAAAACCAGGATTTTATCAAACCACCAGAGTTCAGAAAATTAGGAGACTGATTTGGCAAATATATAAAACAACAACGGAAGCTAAAGCAGTTGAAACCAATGCAATGGTCGAAACACAGAAGAGCTGGCTTAGGAAACTGCCTGAGCTATCAATGCAACCAGCCGCCAAAGGAATGAAATCTAAATAGTCTTTACTTCTTTGTAGCTCACTGGCACAGCCTGGGTATGCATATTCATGCACATAGTGGCTTCAGGATTCTCTCCCAGCAAGATTCATGAAAAAACAATATAAAAGGGGCTACAATGGCAGAGACAAAACAAACACTATGGGTTAGTGAGATCTCTGAGTTCGAGTCCAGCCTGGACTACAAAGCATGTTCCAGGAGAGCGTAGACTACACAGAGAAACCTTGACTTGAAAAACCAAAAAACAAACAAATTAAAAAAAAAAAAAATCTCTTCTCAAAAAGAGATGTGGCTCAATGCCCTGAGACTGGAGAAGATTGTGAGCTACCACGTGGGTGCTGGGAATTGAAACTGGGTCCTCTTCAAGAGAAGTAAGTGCTTTTAACTGCTGAGCCAACTCTCTAACCCCTCACAGACTTTATGTGCTGTAAGAGTGGGACACAGGGCCAGAATGGCTCAGCGGATAAAGGAATCTGATGTCAAGTCCAACAATCTGAGTTCCATCCCTGGACCCACATGCTAGAAGGAAAGAACTGACTCTCAATAGTTGTTCCTGGCCTCAACATATGTGCCAAGGCATGCATATGCCCATACAAATGCACATACACAAATAAATATGAAAAATTGTTTTAGAGTCCAAGGTGTAGTGACACATGTCTTTAATTCCAGCACTTGGGAGGCAGAGGTAGGTAGATCATATCTCTGTGAGTTTGAGGTCAGCATGGTCTGCATAGTGAGTTCCAGGACAACCAGAGTTACATAGTAAGACCCTGTTTCAAAAATACTAAAAGCCAGGTGGTGGTGGCATATATCTGTAATCAGCATTTGGGAGACAGAGGTAGGCGGATCTCTTGAGACCAGCCTGGTCTACATTGTGAGTTCCAGAACAACCAGGGCTACACAGTGAAACCCTGTCTCGAGAACAAAAAAACAAACAAATAAAATAAACAAAAAGGAGTTTTATCTTTTTCCTTTCAACACTTGTTAAAAATATTTATTAATGGGGCTTGGTTTCTAGTACTCACATGAGCAAGCTCATAATTGCCTATAACTCCAGTTCCAAAGGATATTCCATACACTCACACAAACATGCAAACAGAAACCTTAAAAGAAAAAGGATTTAAAAATAGATATTATTCTGTAAGTGTACCTACAGATTCCAAGAAAGTCAAAGAAAATTTAAATTTTTAAGTACAAATAGGGATTTCAAGACAAATTTAAAATACAGTCAACCTCATGTTCAACTTTTTTTCATTCCAGTGATTTAGCCTTTATAGTCTTAATAACAAGGCAAATGAGGTTGGCTGTTCTCATTAAGAGGATAATCTCCAATGTCAGTCCATGTCTTCTACCTTGTCGGAGACAGGCTCTCATTTGCTGCTGCACATGCCAGGCTACTAGGTCCCTGTACTTCAGGGGCTCTCCTTCTGTGTTCCATTCCCTTGTAGGAATACTGGACAACAGACTAGAAATGCTTTCACATGAGTTCTCTGGTTACAAATCCAAGTCCTCACACTTGTGAGGCAAATACTTTATGCCCTGAGCCATCTCCCCAGCTCAAATTTCCTTTCTTTTTCTCTTTTTTATTACACAGCATGCGTGTGGAGGTCAAAGGACAATTTACTGGAGTTGGTTCTCCTAACAACCACACAGATTCCAGGGATCAAGCTCAGGTCCTCTCAGGCTTGGCAGCTACCCAACTGAGCTATCTTGTCCACCCTAAATTTGCCTTTTCTATAAACCATTGTTAGGATGCCTTAAAATGCTCATGTCCCTTAATGTTACAACAGTTTAACGTTCATGTTTAAAGGCAGTCAACCTCCATCATGTTTAAAGGCAGTTCAACTTTCATCACTGCAAAAACTAATGCTGCAACAACAACAACAACAACAACAACAACAACAACAACAAACCCAACTAAGGTCAGATGTACTTTAACTCAAGCACTAGGGAGGCAGAAGCAGGCAAATCTCTATTGAGTTTGACACCAAATATTCCTACACAACAAATACCAGGCCAACCAGGGCTACAGAGTGAGACCAGGTCTCAAAACAAAACACAACAGAACAAAAAACCTCAACCAACAAGATCACAACAAAGACACCCCAGTTAAAGGCAGCAAGTCAAGCACCATGACAGTTCACTCAGGTTTTTGGGGCCTCAACTGTTTAGTAGCCAAATGAGTCAGCCTCATTTTTCTCAACTACAAAGTAAGAAATAAAACATCTGCTCAGCAAAGCATGATTTTGTACACATACAATCATAACTACTTGGGAGGAGGCAAGGCAGGAGGTTCACTGTCCAAGGTCTGTCATGGCAATTTAGTGAGAACTAGTCCCAACATTAGGGATACAATTAGTATAAGAGTGCTTGCTTAACATCCACAAGGCACTCAGTTCAATCAATCCTCAATACCACGTAGGTAAAAAAAAACAAGCCCACAATACAGTCACAAAGTAATTAAGTTAATAAATAGAAAGCACTTTGAGCTGGGCATGGTGGCACACACCTTTGATCCTAGCCCTTGGGAGGCAGAGGCAGGTAGATCTCTGTGAGGCCAGCCAGGTCTACCGAGTGAGTTTCAGGGCAGCCAGAGCTACACAGTGAGACCCTGTCTCAAAGGAAAAAAAAAAAATTTTTTTTCTGGGTAGTAGCCTCTCCCTGGCACATTAGCCTTAAACCATAAAATTATGATATGCTATCTTCTGAAAGATGATTGAGAATTGTGTTTTATCTTTAAATGAGAATTTAAAACTATACATGTAGTGGGAATCTTAAAAGTTCTTATTAATAAAATCAAACCCGAGGCGAGTTATTGGGGTCCATGCTGGTAGATCAGAGAGACAGAAGAAGCCACAGCTATCTCACCTCGCCGGATCCTCAGCTGGTCTTGTCTCCTCAGACTGGAGGCCTCTGAGTCCTCATCCGGAATGGGTCTCAGCTGAATTACTGCTCAAAAGCCTGAAGCTTAACCAGCCACATGCTTAACCAGCCAAATACCTAACCAGCCAAATGCCTCTAGTTTCTGGTTCACACGCCTTATATATCTTTCTGCTTTCTACCACCACTCCCTGGGATTAAGGGCTGGCTTTCTGGGATTAAAGGCGTGTCACCATGCTTGGCTATTTCCAATGTGGCCTTGAACTCACAGAGATCCAGAGGGATTTCTATCTCTGGAATGCTAGGAATAAAGGTGTGAGTGCCACCATTTTCTAGCCTTTGTATTTAGTGGCTGTCTGTTCTCTGACCCCAGATAAATTTATTAGAGTACACAATATTTTGGGGAACACAATACCACCACATATACAGAGCTGAGCGGTGGTGGCACACAACTTTGATCTTAGCACTTGGAAGGCAGAGGCAGGTGGATCTCTGAGTTTGAGGTCAGTGGTTTAAAGAGCAAGTTCCAGAACTGTCAGGACTATACAGAGAAACCCAGTCTTGAAAAATGATAAATAGGGGCTGAAGAGATGACTTAGCAATTAAGAGCACTCACTGCTTTTCCAGAGGACCTGGGTTCAATTCCCAGCACCTACAAGGCAGCTTACAACTGTCTGTATCTCTAGTTCCAGGGGACCCTCACACAGACATACACACAGGCAAACACTAATGCACATAAAATAAAGTTAATTACTTAAAAAAAGGTGGGGGGGAGCTGGAGAGATGGCTCAGAAGTTAAGAGCACTGGCTGTTCTTACAGAGGTCCTGAGTTCAATTCCAAGAAACCACATGGTGGCTCACAACCATCTGTAGATCTGACACCCTCTTCTGGCATGCAGGAAGAACACTGTTATTCATAATAACTAAATCCTTTTTAAAAAAGTGATAAATAAATAAATTATAGGGGTTAGAGATCTGGTTGTGGTTAAGAGCACTTGTTCTTGCAGAGAAACTGGGTTCAATTCCAAGAACCCACATGGTAGCTCAAAACTGACTGTAACTCCAGTCCTAGGGGGAATCCAAGGCCCTCCTTAGACCTCCAAGGACACCAGATATACATGTGATACACATACATACTAGGGCAAAACACGTACATTAAATAATAATAAAAATAAATAAATTATAGACTGGTGGTATATAGCACAGTGATAGCATGCTTGCAACATGCACTAGACTCTGGAATCAATCCCCCATATTGAAAATAAAAAGTAGCCAGATGTGGTGATGCATACTTTAATTCCAGCACTGGAAAGGTAGAAGCAGGTGGATCTCTATGAGTTCCAGGCCAACATGGCTCTACAGCAGTGGTTCTCAACTTGTGGATCATGAACCCCACAAGGGTCGCACATCAGATATTTACATTATGATTCCTAACAGCAGCAAAATTACCGTTATGAAGCAGTAACAAAATAATTTTATGGTTGGGGCTCACCACAACATGAGGAACTGTATTAGAAGTACTGCACTAATTCAGTAATTAGTAATTACTGAAGCATTAGGAAGGTTGAGAACCACTGCTCTACACAGTGAGACTCTGTCTCAAAAAAAATATACGTATACATGTACACACATGTACATGTACACACACACACACTCTCTCTCCAAGATTTCTTATCATGCACAAATTATTGAAATGGTTGAATGTACCCAACTCTTCAACTAAGATTTTAAACAATCAAAGATAAGAATTGTTAAACTAGGGGCTGGAGAGATGGCTCAGACAGAAGAGCTCCGGATGCTCTTCCAAGGGTCCTGAGTTCAATTCCCAGCAACTACATGGTGGCTCACAGCCATCTACAATGGCCTGCAGGTCATATATGCAGACAGAACACTATATACATAATAAATAAATCTTAAAAACAAACAACAATAACAAAAAAACCCAAATTGTTAAATTAATTCAAAATAAAGGCTTCCTTCGCATATCCTCTCCCCAATTTCAAGAACTCTGAAAGAACATTGTCCATAATCAACTGAAAGAATGTTTAGACAAACAAACACAATTCATTTTGAGAACTCTCAGAAAAAAAAGTAAATTTTAAGGTCTCTCAAATATTCTAAGTAAAAATGTCAAACAGAAAGCAATTAACTTGTAATTTCTGAAATGAACTTTACATGATTTTCTTAGAAGACCAACAAAAAATAAAGAATCTTGGGGCACCAGAGATGATTAAGAACACTTGCTGCTCTTCAGAGCACCAAGGTTTGATTCCCAACACCCACATGGCAGCTCACAATTGAACCTGACTCCAGTTCTAGGGGATCCAATGCCCTCTTCTGACCTCAGTAGGCCCTGCATGTACATGTACACTGTACTCACACATACACGCAGGCACAATACCCATACACATACAAAATAAATAAATAAATAAAATTCCTAGAAGAACAGACAAAAACTTTCCTATTTAAAAGAATGTATGAAAGTAATTGAAACCAACTCTCTGAAAGATAAGTTAATCTTGTGATTGGATTTTAAAGATCCATTCACAATTAGCATTCTACTTTATCTTTTGAATAGATAACAGCTACAACTCAATCACACCTTTCCAAAAACTAAAATTTGCTGTTGTTTCTGTTACACTTCTGGCTGTGTGGGTTTTTGTTTGTTCTGAGCAAACGAAAAGGTTGCTTTTTTTTTTTTTTTTCTAAAAACACAACCACCTGGCATTCCACTTCTGAGGACGTTTTCACTTGAAAATTTTTTTTATTTCTTTATTTCACTTGCAAAATTGTTATTTTATAAATACCCAAACTTCATGGAATCCGAGGAGAAAAGGACCTTAAAAAACATGAGATCTCCAACAAACTACAAATTTCGGTCTCCTGAGATCCAACACTCAGTATTTTATGAAATTCACAGAAGAAAGCGGATTATTACTAAACAAAAAAAATGAACCACTACTAACTTCAGGTTTTCCGAGTAAGCAAGAAATATCAAAATTAAACTATTCAACACACTATACAAGCCAACTTCAGAGCACAAAAGCAGCAAACAAAACTGGTACCATAGCACAATTTCAGTACTATTCGCCACTACCAAACAACAAAAACAAAAAACCGCACCCATTCTTATGTAAACTGAAATAAACTTCCTGAGCCTCACCTTTGTTTTCACCTACCCTCTCCAAAGAGCCCAATTGAAAAAAGGGTCAGTTAACGTCCAATAGGGAAAAACAACCGAAATGTTATTTTATTGGTACTTCTCCAGGTTACAGCCATTTTAGATTCAGTCTTTTTTTTAATTTTATGGGTTGGGAGATTTAGCATGGAATAAAAAATGACTAGTTAAGCCATTTCAAGACCAATCAATCCTCTTTCCCAATGGGACAGAGTTTGGTAGCTAGCTGATAAGACAATCTGAGAGGAAAAAGTCTCACTACCCCGGAGAACCCAGACTCCGGGAGGGAAAGTTCCCTTTCCCCCAGATATCCCACATTTGACTTACACGACTTTTTCCTCGTTAAGTTTCTCTTAACTGGAAGACAGAAGCCTTCGGCTCTTATTTTCAAGGACAGGGAAAGAAACGAGTAAACGAAGTCACTCAACCACCACCAAGCCGGAACTCTTGGAAAGGAGCCCGAGCCGCAGGTGAGCGTTTCCGACCCAGAAGTTGAAGTCGGAGAGCTCTGGAACTGCCGCGGCGACGCTAGTGTGCAAGGCTCCTCCCGCTGGGGGGAGGGGGACGTTCCAACGAGACGACTCCCAGTTCCTCTCGTCCACCCGAGGCGGACCTACACCCAACCACCTGTGCAAGACCTTCTTCCAACTAGTTTTCATAGACGGCCAGTCGGGCAGCCGGCAGAGCCGGTGCCGGGACGACTCGAGGTCCACTTCTGCTCCAAGTCCAGAACTCGCACTCACCCGGCAGTGGCGGGGCTACGGTCCAGGACGAGCCGCGACGTCTAAGAACGCGTCCCCAGCTACTCCGACCAGCAGAGGTGACTAGCCCACAACCATAACAAAGCTCTTCCCAAAATGGCTGCCCGGCCCACAAGGCACAGGAGGGGGCAGAGCGGGCGGAGGAGGAGCGACGACCGGTCGGGCCCGCCCCCTGCCACTCCGGCCCGCCTCCCACACGCCCACTCGCAAAGGCGCACGCGCAAGCGCAAGACCATGCTCCGGTGACTGCACCGGCGCCCGCGGCTCGCTCTGCAAACGTTGGGCCGTCCCAACAGCGGTTATCCCCCTGCCCCGCCCCCGGCGCCCTTCAGCGCGATACCGGGCTGGCCGGCTCTGCCTTCCGCAAAGCCTTTCGCCTTTCCTCGCGCCGTTCGTGAGGCAGGGACCAGCCGAATTCAGCACTTCCCCCTGAAAGCTCCCTGCCGCGACTCCGGCCTGGGAGCACGTGAATGTGGGTGGGTGTGTTTGTACTAGTTCTTCCCCGCCCGTTCTTTCTTCACCTTCTCACACCTCACTTGTAAGCCAGATTCTTCGCCAACTACCAGAATTAGCAAACCAGTTACAGAAGAGCGTGTTTTCCAACCCCTGCACACCTTTCGCTCCTCCTTTAACGTGGGCGCGTCGTTGAGACTCCAGCCCTCGGCGTGCCTTAGATCCCAGCACTAGAAGCATGCGCAGTGGTGTCGTGCGCGCTATCCGCCGGGAGTTGTAGTTCTTGGGTATTGCAGGCGTCACGGAGCCACCCGGGCGCAGGTTGGAATTCTGGTCCAGCCGGTCTTTGCTAACAGACTCCTGGGTCTATTAGCACTCCATTGGGTATTGCACGACAGGAAGAGGCAGTACAACCAGATCAGAGAAGGAAATAAATGTGAAAGCCTCGGCAGCCACCCGCGTCTCTCATTACTAGAAGCTAACTCTTCTGCAAGTTTTACTACCACAGTGGGCCCCTATGTAAGTGAGCTCCTATTTGTTTTCAGCTTTTTGCACAAAGACCCAAGAACTCTCAGATTGTTTGGTACCTGTTCCTTTGGTCGACTGATGGCAGACGGGAGGCAGTTACACTAAATCACACATTGGATAAGTTTAAAAAAATGATATGACTTCCTGGATGACCTCCAAGCCCAAGGCCCTAACGTCACACCTTAATTCATTGTGAATTTTGTTCCTAGCCCTCTGTATTCCTCAATGTAATTTCTAGGTAATAGTAAAGAGAATAATCGTCCATCCACCTCTGCCCAGTAAGTAGTAGGACTCAAATGCAAAAAAAGGAAGATGTGTCCAGCCGACTCAACCCTGTTGTATTTTGCAAAGTTAAGCGTTCTAGGCCAGCAGAGTAACACATCTAAATGATATCTTGTCTTAAAAAAAAAAAAAAATGAAGTTCCGTAGATACGAATTCGGCCAAATAACGTCGGCCCAACTCCAAGTCTCCTCCTACCTTCTTGCACTACCATTAATGGGATTGTTTCAGAAATTGTACTCTACCTTCCTGAATTCCTAGATATATTCTGCTGCTTACGAATCCTGGCATAGAGACTCGACATCAATTAAAATTAAATTTTAGACTAGCACCCGGGGCCGCAGAGGTTGCTCAATGGTTAAAGGCGCTTACTGCTCTTACAGAGAAGCCCAGTTCAGCTCCCAGCACCTATACTGTAGGAGATCCGCACCTCTGATCGTAGTGGGCACATACATTCCAATGCACGAACACACACATATAAAAATAACATAAAATAACTGAGGGAGGGAAGCGACCCAAAACCGAAAGAGAGTCGGAACTTGCTAAAACATGTAGTTCCCTTTTCTGTTCCCACCCGGACTCATTTTTCAGGCCTCAGGAAGTCCGGGGTTGTGTGATTCCAGTCGCCGGAAGTGCTGTTTCTGTTTCTGGTTGGGTTTGATCAACTTTTCCCCGCGTGATGGTGGCAAGTATGTATAAGGGCTGTATGTATTTGGGCAGGAGGTTGTGGGGGGCTCTCAAAGGTCTGGTAAATAAGAGATGTACTGTCAGCCCAGACATCTCAAGGATTCTTGTGTCTAAATTCCGCTCCTATCTCTAAAGTGTTGTTTTGAGGCTCTCAGTGTGGTTGTTGCATTGGCGACATACTTGATCGTTTTCACGTAGATTTGCGGATGGAGCGTGGGCTTTCTATCCTTAATCTCCACATCACCTGCTGTCTCTGGGCTTTAGCCTAATACTTTCTTTAAATATTTCCAGATTCGAAAACACGTGCTACAGTTGTTACGGAGTTCCAAAACGTGTACAGTTAATATATGGAAAACGTGTAGTTACCTTGTCCGTTCACAACTAAGCTTCTATATTTGTGGCTGCTATCATTATTGTAAGTGTAAATTCCTAAGCTCCGAAGTAGACAATAACTAAAGACGATAGACAAGTTAACGGGAATAAAAGGTATGACCGTCAGGTTTATTTATTTATTTGGTTTTTTTCGAGACAGGGTTTCTCTGTGTAGCTTTGGAGCCTGTCCTGGATCTCACTGTGTAGACCAGGCTGGACTCGAACTCACAAAGATTCAAAGATTCGCTGGTATTAAAGGTGTGCGCCACCACCGCCCAGCTTTTGACCATCAGTTTTAAAGATGAGAAAACTAGCACCAAAAGAAGTGGTAGAGATGTTTACTAAATCCAGATGTTCAGTTTCTGTACATTGCTCTTTTTGGACAGCCAAAACTAAAATAATCAGGAAAACAAATTCTGATTTCCTTAATATGTTACTTTGAGGAGAAAATTTTTTTTTAAAGATTTATTTATTTATTATGTATACAGTGTTCTGCCTGCATGTATCCCTGTAGGCCAGAAGAGGACACCAGATCTCATTACAGATGGTTGTGAGCCACCATATGGGTGCTGGGAATTGAACTCAAGACCTCTGGAAGAACACCCAGTGTTCTTAACCTTTGAGCCATCTTACCAGCCCTGAGAAAAAAATTTTTTTTTCAAAATAAATTATGCTCCATCGAAGAGATTTTCATGACTTTACCTTTGTAAAATGAGGACAACTAAGTGATATGTTGTTTTCTGTATAGGACCTTTGCTTCAAATTCAGTTATCCGACTTAGCTGTAAAAATATATTAATCAGAACTGCATCTTCTGGAACAAGACTCTGAATAGAGACCAGTATGCTTCACTTCATCCAGAAATTTTCTGGAGCGTCTTCAAAGGTTGGTTGAGCACTATTTTTCAGTAACTGTCTGGCTGGGGCAGTAGCATATATATTCCTCATGTATTCCAGTGAGGGAGGAGAATAAGTAAAATATTACTGTGTCAAGTAGTAACTGCTGTGGAGAACTATACATTAGGGAAGGAGAATGGGGAATATCAATAGACAGGACCAGGAGAGATAGGCTCAGCCTTGCACATACTTCTGGGGCCTTAGTTTGATCCCAGCGCCCATGTTGGGTGGCTCACCACCAGTTATTCCAGTTCTAAAAGACTTGAAGCTTCCTCTGAGGGCACCCCCACATACATAAGGATAAATTCTACTAGAAAATAATAGACAGGACTGTATAACATAAAAGGGTCAGAAATGAAAGAATGGCCATGTAGGTAGCTGAAGGGAAAGCATTCTAATTGGAGACAGAGGAGTAAAGGCCAATATGACATCATTCTCAGCCTGCTTCCAAGACTCTTAAATAGCTGTTTCTCTTTTATGTGTAAAATTGTTTTACCTATATGTATGTGTCCGTACCACTGCATGCAGTGCATGTGGAAGCTAGAAGAGGGTGTCAGATCTCTTTGGGACTAGAATTACAGCAGGTTGTGAGCCACCACGTGTGTATATGGGGTGGGGGAGATCAAGCCTGGGTCCTCTGGAAGAACAGTCAGTGCTCTTAGTCACTGAGCCATCTCTCCAACCCCAAAATTATTATATGTATATGGGGTTTTGCCTTCATGTATGTCTGTGTACTACATGTTCTAATTTTGAGTTTTATCTCCTGGTTCTATCTCCATTATAGATGCTGAAGTACCCTTTTACAGTGAAACTCAGAACCAGAAGAATAGATTTACTTTCTCCTAAGACATCTCCTCAGCAGAACCTTTTCCCTTTGCCTCCAAGGACTTGGCTTGCCCCATCATTTCAAGTGTATATGAAGAAGATACAATGCTATCATGCATCACCATGCAACTTTAAAAGACAACAGAAGGAAGCACTCCTTCCCTCCAGGCCACCAAGCAGCATCACTTACCTACCTGATAGCCCAAAGCCAGCATTATATATAAGTCTTGTGGGGCTAATTCCCTTTATTGCTCCACCCCTCACCATGGTCGTAACAAAGTCTTATATCCCTATACTAGCTCTTACTCAGATGGCTTATGGAGCCAGTTTCCTAGCTTTCTTGGGAGGGGTCAGATGGGGCTTTGCTCTGCCAGAAAGTAGTCCAGCCAAACCAGACTACATTAATTTAGCTAGTAGTATGAGCCCTGTTGTATTTTCATGGCTAGCCATCCTCTTTTCTGAAAGACTCAGTGAAGCCATAGTCACGGTAATAATAGGTTTAGGGGTAGCATTACACAATGAACTTTTCCTTTTGCCACATTATCCCAACTGGTTCAAAGCCTTGAGGATAGTAAGTACTGTAGTGGCTTTTTGCTCATTTGTAGTCACTTTAATACTTAAAAGCATTTATCCAGAAAAAGGGACCAAGAAATTTGGTTAAGTAGAAATATAAAACTACTTTGCTGTGGAATAGCCCTTATGTACACTGTGAAGATGTGTTGCTCTCGTTAATAAAGAACTGATTAGCTGATGGCTAGGCAGGATTTTCAGGACAGAGAGAATGTTGGGGAGAAGGGTGGTGTCAGAGGAGGCACCAAGAGACTCAGAGCCTGCAGGATGGGAAGTAAATACATGAGGTAAATGAGCCTAAGGGCAACATATAGATTAATAGAAATGGCTAATTTAAGTTATAAGAACTAGCTAAAAACAAGCTTAAGCTATCGGCCGAGCATTTATAATTAATATTAAGTCTCTGGTTATTTGGGGAGTGACTGGTGGGACTGAAAAGAACCTAAACTACTTTACTGATATTTGCTACTTTGCTATAAGTCTTGTAAACCTGCATTTTTTTTCAAAGATTAAAAAAAAATTTTTTTTTTAAGTTATGTCATGGGGGATATGTGCACAGAATACAGTGCCCATAGCGCCAGAAGAGGGTATTGGATTCCCTGGAGCTGGAGTTACAAGCAGTTCTGAGCCACTCAAGGGTCTGGGCTGGGAACTAAACTTGGGTCCATAACATACATGGTCTTGACCACTGAGCCCTCTACCTCTTGCTTGTAAAGTTGCGTTTTAGCATCATACTTGGTTGGGTTCCTTGGTTGGCTCTTTTTTCCTCCAACTGGTGGGAATTTTATTCTTCAGAAACAGATTTTTTTTTTTCATTTCTAAAAATTATTCCTTTTAGCCAAGAGATGTTGGCCCATGTGTTTAATCCCAGCACTCAGGAGGTAAAAGCAGGTGTGTCTGAATTCAACGCCAGCTGGGTCTATAGAGTAAGTTTCAGAACTACACAGAGAAACCCACCCCGCCCAACCCCCCCAAAAAAAATTATTGTTTGTTTGTCTCACTATGTAGCCCTGGCATTTTATCTCTGGGAGCTCCTTTTAGGTTGCTTTGAAGGTATAGAAATTAACTGGCTAAACTGTAAATAGAGAGTAAATAAAACTGCCCTAGGCAAAGGGATAGTACTATAGTCCTTGGAGGTTGGAATCCCTGCAGCTGCATAAGGCTAAATTCATTCTTAGGTACCTTTGAGTCTTCTCCGACTCCCCATCTGCATGAACCCACATAATCTTGCTGCGACTACAGAGACACTGAGATTATTAAATACTACTTGTAAGTAATTCATATTGAAAAATCTAATCCTTTATTGTGTCATATGAGGTTAGTTTTCATCACCTTTTTGTGAATTATAAGTCATCTACATAAACATTTCAGTGTTTTGATTATATTGAGAACAATAAAGACAAGATGAAAAATTTATTGGTCTAGTAAGCATGAAGTCACATTTCATGAAAAGAATACTCTTACTTCATTAGGAGGTCCATGACACCTTGAAAATAAATGTATTTTTGTCAATTTGAATAGCACTTGCCATTGGAAAGTGCATTTTTTTTAAATAAGAGATAGGGTCTCCCCGGGCAGTGGTGGCACACGCCTTTAATTCCAGCACTCGGGAAGCAGAGTCAGGCGGATCTCTGAGTTCGAGGCCAGCATGGGCTATAGAGTGAGTACCAGAAAAGGCGCAAAGCTACACAGAGAAACCCTGTCTCAGGAAAAAAAGAGAGAGAGAGAGATAGAGATAGGGTCTCAGAATGCAGCTCTGGCTGTCCTGGAACTCAATATATATATATATATAAAAGGCCAGGATGGTCTCAAATATGTAGAGATCTGCCTGCCTCTGCCTCCCAAGTGCTGGGATTAAAGGCATGTACCACTATACCTGGCTTATCTAAGCTTATTTTACCTGACATAACTTAGTTTTATGAACTGAAATGATCTGTGGCTGTAAAGGTGGTAGACAGCAGTTTCATAACAAAAGACACTTTCACAGAAAAGCCGGACAAATTTCTTAGCTTTTGTTTTTTGGTGTTTTGTGACCAGACTTAGCCTACTGAGGCTTTTACTATAATAGCTTAGTGGTTAAGAGCATCATACTCAATTGCCAGCATCCACTGTTTAGAATTACATATATAATTAAGGTGATGCGTCTAACAATATACTGAAAGACTTTGGTAAAAAAAAAAAAAAAAATTAGAAATCACCGGGGAGAGGTGGCGCATGCCTTTAATCCCAGCACTCAGGAGGCAGTGCCAGGCAAATCTCTGTGACTTCAAGGCCAGCCTGGTCTACAAAGTGAGTTCCAGGGTAGGCTGCAAAACTACACAGAGAAATCCTATTTCAGGGGGTGGGGGGTGGGGGGGGAGTGGGGGAGAAAAAGAAAGAAATCATAGCCTTGAGCCAGCCAGTTAAATCTAAAGCATGCAAACCCTTAATAACATGGCTCTAACTGCCTAGCAAAAATAAAAGCAGTGATCACAGCCTTCAGAACTCAGCATAAAACAATTCTTAACAATGGTTATCAGGAGAAACAAGGGTTTTTTTTTTTTTTTTTTTTTTTTTTTGGTTTTTCGAGACAGAGTTTCTCTGTGTAGCTTTGCTCCTTTCCTGGAACTCACTTGGTAGCCCAGACTGGCCTCGAACTCACAGAGATCCGCCTGGCTCTGCCTCCCGAGTGCTGGGATTAAAGGCGTGCGCCACCACCGCCCGGCTGAGAAACAAGTTTTTAGAAGCAGTTTTAGATCCAAGATAGTTATAACTCAAACAATCTTTGTCTATATATAAAAAAAAAAAAAAATCCGGGGGTTGGGGATTTTGCTCAGTGGTAGAGCGCTTGCCTAGCAAGCACAAGGCCCTGGGTTCGATCCTCAGCTTCAAAAAAAAAAAAAATCCGGGCTGGAGAGACGGCTCAGTGGTGAAGAGCATTTAATTGCTCTTCCAGAGGTCCTGAGTTCAATTCCCAGCAACCACATGGTGGCTCACAGCCATCTGTAATGGGATCAGATTCCTTCTTCTGGTGTGTACATAAAATACATGAATAAATAAGTCTTTTTAAAAAAAATTCCACATGTACAGGTTAAATCTCTGATGAAGATCTGAAATGATTGGGACTGGAAGTGTTTTGGACCTCAGAATACACCAGATTTTAGACTATGTAGCATTTATCAGCTAAGCATCCCTATTCTGAAAATCAGAAATCTAAAATGATCCAAAACCCGAAACTTTTTTTTTTTTTTTTTTTTTTTTTTGCATTGGATGTCAGCATTTAAAAGCTTTCGAGTTTCAGATTAAGGATGCTCAAAACTGTACCTATAGAGCCAAGTATGATGGCTCACGCCTGTTATCCCAGCACTCGGAAGGCTAAAGCAGGAAAATTGTTGAGAGTTCAAGGCTGACTTGGGCTGAATAGAGAAACTGTCCCAAAAGCAACAACAAACAATCAAAACCAACAAAAAGTTGTAACTACTATTCAGCTTTCTCCAAGCCAGGCAGTAGCATTATACTAAGCTACTACATAGGCTTACGCAAGTACAAATAAATTAAACAAAGCTTAATAGTCTAACAAAAGTCTCTCTTCTTAAAACTAAATAGATAATTTTGGTGACTATCTAGAAAATGAAGAAACTTCTAAGCACATAATAATGCCTGGGGAATTCTTATACCCATTACATACTATTTCAATCAAGAACTGTTATCAAGGGGCTAGAGAGATGGCTTAGTGGTTAGGAGCACTGGCTGCTCTTCCAGAGGACCCCAGCAGCCATATGGAGGTTCACAACCATCTGTAATGCAAGATCCCAGACAAAACTGCAGGTAAAACACTCACACACATATTTAAAAAAACAAAAAAAAACTGTCATCAAGAGGGAATACAGCCAGGCTGTGGTGGCGCACTGCGGGGTGGTGGTGGTGGTGGTGGCGGTGGCGGCAGCGGCAGCTCACGCCTTTAATCCCAGCACTCGAGAGGCAGAGCCAGGTGGATCTCTGTGAGTTCAAGGCAAGCCTGGTCTACAGAGTGAGATCCAGGAAAGGCGCAAAGCTACACAGAGAAACCCTGTCTCGAAAAACCAAAAAAAAAAAGAAAGAGAGAGAGAGAGAGAGAGAGAGAGAGAGAGAGAGAGAGAGAGAGAGAGAAAGAAAGAGAAAGAAAGAAAGAAAGAAAGAAAGAAAGAAAGAAAGAAAGAAAGAAAGAAAGAAAGAAAGAAAGAAAGGGAATACAGAGACGGCTCAAAAGTTAGGAGCACTTGCTGCTCTTTCAGTTTCCTGCACCCACATCGGGCAGCTCACAAGCACCTGCAACTCCAGTTCCAGGGGCATATCACACCCTCTTCTGGCCTCAGCAGGCATCTGTCTACACATGGTGCACATACAGACAAGCAGACACACACACACACACACACACACACACACACACAAATTTTAAAAAGTAAACGTATTTTTATAAAGAACTTTCACCAAGAACTTGTATTGTCAGAATCAAAACAAAAAATACGAGTGGGTAAACTCTTCTCTTCGACTACCAAAAGCAGAAACTTTCCTCTCTAAACAGCTAGATATTGCTGGACAAGTGGCATAGGCCTTTAATCCCAGCACTTGGAAAGGTGGGGGCAGGCAGATTTCTGTGAGTTTTGAGGTCAGCCTGGCCTATATAGAAAGTTTCAGGACAGTGAGAGCTATGTGGAGACCCTATCTCAAAAAACAAAACAACAACAACAAAAACCCCCAGATATATGCCCTTCCTAATCTTCTAGTGTTTTTACTTGGGGACAGTGAAAACTCCTGCCAATGAAGGACAGTTTCACTGGCTTTTCTCTGTAGGTCAAATGTTACCATGGAAACTATGTTCTGGAACAAATCATGAATTATAGAAATCTTTCACTTGTTTCCTGGAGATTATCCTTACATTGTATACAGGCTATGTTACAACTTGAACTGCACTAGAAAAGTAACCAAAGGTACTATTTCCCAGAAGTTTCTAGCAAACAATTTTTTTTTTTTTTTTTTCGAGACAGGGTTTCTCTGTGTAGTTTTAGTGCCTGTCCTGGATCTCGCTCTGTAGACCAGGCTGGCCTCGAACTCACAGAGATCCGCCTGCCTCTGCCTCCTGAGTGCTGGGATTAAAGGTGTGCACCACCACCACCACCACCACCACCACCACCACCACCACCACCACCACCACCACCTGGCTGCAAACAATTTTTACAACTAAGATTCTATTGATAATTGAATAACTGTAGGACACAAATACCATTTCTATTGTTGCTAAGCTTTGCAAATTAGTATGAGTTCTTTATTAAGATATATTCCATATCCATTCTCATTCAAAATTTTAGAAAAAAATCACTCATCTATCTTCAATATATGTAATCCTCAAAAGAATCAGAAGGTCATATCACAAATATATCTTTGATTTATAAAAGGTCAGGACCTACATTTTCATTTATAATTTCTGTGTCATAACACAGCAACACCACCTTCACAACGACTAGTGATCATGTTACCAATTTCTGTCCATGTATCTGAATGAGGGTTGTAAACTTCAACTGAGTCCAAGGTACCTGGGGCCAAGAAATCATGGCTAGAAGAGCGGCCTCCAGAAACATACAGGAGACCATTGACTGCCACAACGCACATGCCTGCTCTAGGCACTTTCATTGAAGCAACTTCAACCCACTTCTCCTAGTAAAGTGAGAAAAGATATAAATTAGTAGTGTCATAAAGTAATAATAAAATTTCTGAGAAATCATATATTCTAGACTTTACATGTATAAATTTAAACAATCCGATTTAAGTAAGTATATACAACATTTTAAAATAAACTTTTTGGCAGGTATGATAAAACAGTAAGTCTAGAGAACAGTTAAACATATCTGACTGTAATATATGATTAAGAAATCATACAGAGGGACTGGAGAGAGGGCTAGGGGTCAAAAGCACTGCCTGGCCAGGCGGCGGTGGTGGGCACACCTTTAATCCCAGCACTCAGGAGGCAGAGGCATGCAGATCTCTGTGAGTTCCAGGCCAGCCTGGTCTACAGAGCAAGTTCCAGGACAGGCTCCAAAAGCTGCACAGAGAAACCCTGTCTCTAAAAAAAAAAAAAAAAAAAAAAAAACAAAACACTGCCTAGTCTTGCAGAGGACAGAGGTTCAGTTCCCAGCACCTATGTGGTGGCTAACAACACAGAGAAAACCCCATCTCGAAAAACCAAAAAAACACAAACAAACAAAAAAAAACCCTCTTAAAAGAAAGAAAAAGTTTTGAAGGTTTGGGTTGGTTGGTTTGTTTTTTGGCTTTTTTTTTTTTTTTTTTTTTTTTTTTTTTTTTTTTTTTTTTTTTTTTTTTTAACGGAGGGTCATCACAGAAACTTCACATTCCTTTTTTTTTTCTTTCTTCTTCTTCTTCTTCTTCTTTTTTTTTTTTTTTTTGCTGGCCTCGAACTCACAGAGATCTACCTGACTCTGTGTTTTGGCTTTTTGAGACAGGGTTTCTCTGTGTAACTCTGAAGCCTTTCCTGGAACTCATTCTGTAGCCCAGGCTGGCCTCGAACTCACAGAGATCCGTCTGCCTCTGCCTTCCAAGTGCTGGAATCAAAGGCGTGTGTCACCACTGCCCGGCCTTGTTTTGTTTTTTAAAGATTTATTTGTCCAGGCCAGGTGGTAGGTACATGGCTTTAATCCCAGCTCTGGGGAAACAGGCAGGCAGATCTCTATGAGTTCCAGGCCAGCCAAGGCTACACAGAGAGATCCTGTCTCAAAAAACCAAAAGATTTGTTTATTTTTATTGATTGTATATGTTTTCACATGGATAAGTTTATGTGCACCACATGGGTGCAAATGTTAATGGAAGCTAAAGGGTGTTGGAACTAGGAGTTATAGTTATGAGCTGCCTGATGTGGTGCTGGAAACAGAATCCAGGTCCTCTGAAAGAGCAGTAGTGCTCTTAACTGATGTTTCATCTCTCCAGCCCCAGAAGTTATTTTTTAAAAATGAAGGAAGCCACTTGTGCACGCCTTCAAACCCAACACGTGGGAGGCAGAGGCAGGGGGATCCCAGTGAGCTGGAGACCAGCCTAGTCTAGACAGCAACTTCCCAGCCAGCCAATGATACATGGTGAGACTCTATCTCAAAAAAAGTAATAATAATAATAATAATAATAATAATAATAATATATAAATAAGTTCTGATGTTGTCATATAAGTCTTTATGTTGTTGGCTGTATTTTTGCACTGGCGTCTACTCATCTCTTCCTCCGCTCGGTGCAGGCGGTGTTTGTGTCTGAGGGTGCCTCTCTTGTTCTAATTGATAGTCTTAGTCCACTAGGGGTTCTTGGTCGAATCGGTACTGTTGGGCTCTGTTTCTCTTGGAGCAGCTATTTCCTCTGTCTCTCTGTTGCATTTACTTCTTTGGGGGCATACTGCATTCTCTTTTATTGTTTTGTTTTGAGACAGGGTTGCTCTGAGTAGCCCTAGCTGTCCTGGAACTCACTCTGTAGACCAGGCAGGCCTCGAACTCACAGAGATCCACCTGCCTCTGCCTCTCCAGTGCTGGGATTAAAGGTGTGAGCCACCACCTCCCGCTCATACTGCATTCTTGATTATGTTTTAAAAATTTCTTATTTTCATTTTTTTTAATTAGTGTTTTGCCTGTATGTATGTAAGTGCTCCATGTTTCCAGTTCCAGAAAGGGATGCTGGAACCCTAGAACTGGAGTACAAGCAGTTGTGATACACCATTTGGGTGCTGGGAACTAAACCCCGGTCCTTTGTAAGAGCAGTAAGTGCCCCTAACCACTGAGCCATCGCTCCAGTCCCACTCTGGGTTATTTCAATTGTAGGTATAATATCCCTATTATGTTTCACATGTTACGTCAGATGGGGGAGGGGAGAAATCAAACTTGGATCATTATAACTATTGGATGTGACTTGACTTTATCCAGGTGGTGGTTGTTATTGTTGTTGTTTCCTTGATGTCTTTGCTTCTACTTCTCTCTCCCGAACCTGCCTTTCTTGCCTACTCATCCTTCCTCACAGTGTGGGACATGACACATTAGAACTCCACATACCAAAGGTGTGATGCTTGGCCAACAGGGGGGAGCCGTGAACTAAAGCCCCTACCCACCCCAAAAAAATCTGCATCTTGAAATATTTTACTGGTGAGACTGACTAAAGCTTCTACAACTGGGGAGAGCTGGAATGTCACACATTGGAAGACAAATGATCTCAGACTATTTTTAGCCACTGAAAAGGCTCATCTCTGTGACCTAACATCTTCATATTAGTTAAATCTTTCAGGAATACATAAACAGACTCCCACCAACCCAAAAGCTAAGAATTGGCCATTAGAGGACATGTAAGGCCCACAGCAGACACGTTCTTGCTTTTCTATCACCAACCTACTTGATGTTTCCACCAATGTGTGTAGTGTTCTGTGTATGCACATGTGTGCAGATATAAGCATGTTATATGCCTGTGTCTGGAGGTTAGAGATTGATATCTGTCATGGAACCTTGAGCACACCATTTTAGTAAGACTAGCTGGCCATTCTGCTACAGAGATCCTACATTTTCTGCCTCCCTAGTGTTAGTATTACCAGCACACATAAACATGGATGACTTAAAAAGTGGTGCTTTGGCTTCTTGATGACAGGCTAAACTGTTAAGTTGATACAAATCCTTTCCTCCCCAAGTTGTGTGTGGACATGGTGTTTATCACAGTAACAGAAATCAAACTACAAAATGTGGCAAGCATTTTATCAATCTAGCCATCGTCCCAGCCCCCTTCACTAACTTTGTTCTCTTGGTATAAAAATTTCATTAAACTGTTACCAGGTTGAAAAAAAATATATAAATAAAAGGGAAAAAAGAGAGGCTGGAGAGATGGATCATGAGGTAAGAGTACTTGCTGCTTCCAGAGGACCTAAATTTAAATCTCAGCTCTGATATCTGATGGCTCACCACCACCTATACCTCTGTTCCTGGGGGCTGATATCCTCATTTGACCTCTGCAGATATCTGAACACACATGGAAGACACAGACACACACATATAAAGAAAAACTTTCCTTTTTAAAAGGAAAAGAATATGCTAAGAGACTGTGTATGGACCAAAAAGCCTATATATATATATATATGAATATATATATTCGTGCTATTGCTGTGGATTGAACACAGGGACACACAGTGGTTAAGTAGGCCCTTTATTACTTAGTTAATACCCACAAACCAATAAAATACTTATAACAATCCACTGGTCCAAATAAAAATTGCCAGAGAAATCAGAAAATATTTTAAGGTAAAAATTAAAACTCAATAGGCCCGCAAGGCAGTGTTGGCTCACACCTTTAATCCCAGCGCTTGGGAGGCAGAGCCAGGAGGATCTCTGTGAGTTCAAGGCCAGCCTGGTCTACATAGTGAGTTCCAGGCAGGCTGTTACACAGAGAAACCCTGTCTTGAAAAAGAAAGAGAGAGAGAGAAGTTGATAAATGATCAAAATAATGAGTAAAAGAGAATACATCCCTACAGATATAACAGGTATAGGAAGAAAATAAAACACTAAACATTTGAAATCCAACCTACCTCTTCAAAGGAGTACTTTTCTACAGTATGAAGAGCATCTTGTGTTTCATTCCACCCTCCAATAGCATAGATGCAGTCATTGAGTGCTGCTACCCCAAGATACGCTCTTCTGGTTCCCATAGGAGGAAGTGGAGACCAACGCTTGGAAAGTGGATCATAAACTTCAAAAGAACGAAGCTCCAGTCCCTCATTGCTGATTCCTCCAATTACATAAATTAAACCTGGAAAACGGAAGATTTGTGCTGTTTCTATTGAAAAGATACAGGCCAACCATGGTGGCCCATGCCTTTGATCCCAGCACTCAGGAGGCAGAGGCAGTCAGATCTCTCTGAGCTCAAGGCCAGTCTGATCTAGTTCCAAGACATCAGCTATAGCTACATAGTGAGACTCTGTCTTTAAAAAAATTAAAAAATAAACTGGTTTTGGTACTTTCTCCCTATTTGTAAAAATAACTTAGGTGTTGATATGAGAAAAAATGACAATAATGGAATACTTCAAATACTTATTTTACTAAACAGCTACTTCTGACTATCTGAAATTTTTCCTATTTCTTAATAAAACATTTTATTTGTGTGTTTGTGGATCTGTAAAACAAAGATGGTATAAAACCAATCTGAACACTTACTGGTGAACAGAGTGTTATAGAATATTAATTTAAGATGTTACATTTGTTTATGCAGTGGAATTTTATTTAAAAATGCAAAGATATGTTGCATTCTTTTATGTTGCATTTGTTTACCTCTGTGAAGCTGAATGGTCAATAGCGAGGCAGGAGAAACGATAGATGGGACTGGCAGGCAGAGAGAATAAATAGGAGGAGAAATATGGGAATAAAGGATCAAGGAGTGAGAAAAGAAGGGGCTAGCCACCCAGCTACACAGCCAGCTACTGAGTAAGAAGTAAAGAAAGGTATATAGGATAAAGGTAAAAACCCAGAGACAAAAGATAGATGACATAATTTAAGAAAAGCTGGAAAGAAACAAGTCAAGCTAAAGCCAGGCATTCATAAGAAAATAAGAAGCTTCTGTATGTATTTATTTGGGAGCTGAGTGGTGGGCCCTCAAAGAAGAAAAAAAAAAAAACAAAAAACAAAAAACCAGCACCTATCTGAAGGTTTTAAAAAAGAATGATAGATTGGTTCTTCGTGTTATATAATGAATACTGAGGTCAGAGGACAACTTATGGGACTCAGTTCTCACTGTCCACTATTGTGGAATATTAGTTTAAGATGTGTTAAGTTTGTTTATGCTGTGGATTATTTGTTCAATGATGCAAAGATGTGTTGCATTCTTTTATGTTGCATTTGTTTACTGCTGTGAAGCTGTGTTACTTTGACTGTCTAAAACACCTGATTGGTCTAATAAAGAGCTGAACTGCCAATAGTTAGGCAGGAGAGAAAAATAGGTGGGGTTGGCAGGCAGAGAGAAAGAGAGAGAGAGAGAGGGGGGGGGGGGGGGGGGGGGGGGGGGGAGGGGGAGAGGGAGAGGGAGAGGATCGAGAAAAGGAGAAGAGGAGGACACCAGGGGCCAGCCACCCAGGCACACAACCAGACACGGAGTAAGAAGGAAAGAAAGGTATATAGAGAAAGGTAAAAGTCCAGAGGCAAAAGGTAGATGGGATAATTTTAAAAAAGCTGGCTAGAGATAAGCCAAGCTAAGGCCAGGCACTTATAAGTAAGAATAAGTCTCCACGTATTTATTTGGGAGCTGGCTAATGGGCCCCCAAAGAAGAGGAGGAGGAGGAGGAGGAGGAGGAGGAGGAAGAAACAACCACACTCCACCATTTGGGTCCTGAGTATCAAACTCAGGTTGTCAGGCTGGCAGCAGGCACATTTGCCCACTAAGTCATTTCTCTAGCACCTATCTGAAGGTTTATTTATTTATTTTGCTTTGGTTTTTTTTGAGACAGGGTTTCTCTCTGTAGACCAGGCTGGCCTCCAACTCACAGAGATCCACCTGCCTCTGCCTCCCAAGTGCTGCAATTAAAGGTGATGTACCATCATACCCAGCCCCTATCTGAAGTTTAACTTAGTTTTCTTCATTACAGAAAAATTATTCTAGCAATACAGAAACAAAATGTCATTAATACAAGAAGTAAAAGCCAGAATTTCTATATTACTAACACTAATTCTTTAATAGCAGTCTTAAAATGTATTGTGAAAATAGGGCCACAATAATTTTTTTAGTTTACACCTATTTAGTTTGTGTGCTCATGTGTACCTGTGTGTGCATGCCACAGCACACACGTGGAGGTCAGTGGACAATTTGCAGGAGATGGTTCTCTCCTTCTACCATGTGGGTTCCAGAAACCAAACTCAGTCAGACATGGTGGAAGCTCCTTTACCTGCTGAGCCATCTTATCTGCCCCTCAAGCTTTTTTTTAATGCCCCCAGAGTTGAGGACTGAACCCAGGGCCTTATGCTTGCCAGGCAAGTGCTCTACCACTGAGCTAAATCCCCAAACCCTCCCTCAAACTATTTTTATACACAGAATTTTATACACAAATGTATATACATATATACACAGAGATCTGCTTGCCTCTACCTTCCAAGAGCTGGGATTAAAGGTATGTACCATCATGCCTGGCTCCCCAAAACTATTTTTTTCCATAAATTTTCTTTTGATTCTTTGAGAATTTCCCATCATGTATCCCAGTCCCAATCATTTACCAGTCCTCCTCTGTCTGCCTCCCAGCCAACATAAAAACAAAAACAAGCCAGGCGGTGGTGGCACATACCTTTAATCCCAGCACTCAGGAGGCAGAGCCAGGCAGATCTCTATGAGTTCAAGGCCAGCCTGGTCTATAGAGTAAGATCCAGGACAGGCACCAAAACTACATGGAGAAACCCTGTCTCAAAAACAAAAACAAAAACAAAACAAAAACCCCCAAAACCAAAAAAAAAAAAAACCCAAACATTTCACTCCTCTGTATTTCCCTTCTCTCCATCACATATTCATTTGTTCTATTGGCCTTGAGAGCTGCAATGTATTATATGCAGTATTTTTTTTTTTTTTTGCCCAAACAGCTTTAATTTGCAAATGTTTATTGCAATGAGTTATTGATCTGGTTCAAGGCCTCTGGCTTCTGATATACTATCAACACTAGACCCTCACCAAAACTTCTCTTGGATATTCTGCTATTGCCCTAAGTCATGGAGATTCTGTGGCTATGGTTCTGCAGCACCTGTGCCTTTGTGCACTCTAGCAGTTCATAGATGGAGTATATGGGGTGGACCAATTCAAAGCCTTGGATGTGAGCCTGGGCAGTAGCTGAGGTGGTCAGTCCAGGCTCCATCAGGACCAATCCCCTCAAGGAAGGGTCAGGGCTAACTCTCCCATGTCCATGCCATCAAGGCCAGCTCTCCCATGGTTCCCAGTGGTAACAAACCCTCAGACATCAACACAGACCATGGCTGCCATGGGCCACAGACCCAGACATGACCCTTGGCTGCAGCTCGGGTCCGGACATCACCATGGCCCTGAGTGGCAGAACAGGCCACTCATATTAGTATGCCCCCCGGTAGCAGCACGGCCCTTGTACGTCAATATGGCCTCAGGCCCAGACCACAGGCATCTGTAGGCCTTCTCAGGTAACTTGGGCCACGGACAACAACACAGACCCCAGCTGTGATAGGGCCATGGACCCAAGCAAGGCCCTAGGCTGCTGCAGCACAGGCCCAGACATCACTTGGCCCCAGGTGGTAGCATAGGCCACCCATATCAGCCTGTTCCTCACCACCTTAGTGTCTTCAGTTCTGCTTCTCTCCACAGTGCACAAAGCACTCTGCTTCTCCTTCTCTCCCATTTCTCCACCACACACCTGTTGATCACCCGCCATGGCCCGGATGCCAGGCCGGCCTGTCCAAAAACTATGTTTTAACATGACTTCCATATCTTCAAAATTATTATACTAATCAAGGCCAATTCTAAGCCAACACACACACACATACATATATACCAAATGATACATACTGTATTGCTGGTAACTGAACAGAAAAAATATCTTATAAAAGCATTACCTTGCATTTCACAGCACCCAAAGTAGTATCGAGACACAGCCATGTTGCCAACAACTTCCCATTTATTTTCATCAGGATCAAATCGTTCAATGGTGTTGCCAATCTCAGCTCCAACCCACCCACCTGGAACAAAACAAAAAATAATCATTTCTGAGATAAAGGAATCTTATTTACGACAAAGACTTTAGAAACAACCTAATCCAACTACTTCATAATACAGATGAGGTCACATGGACCAGAGAGGTGATCTGTCCAAGTTGACATGAAAAATCAAAATGTAGGGCTGGAGAGATGGCTCAGTGGTTAAGAGTGCTGGCTGCTCTTCCAGAGGTCCTGAGCTCAATTCCCAGCAACCACATGGTGGCTTACAACCATCTGTAATGAGATATGGCACCCTCTTCTGGCCTGCAGGGATACATGCAGGCAGAACACTGTATACATAATAAATAAATTAATCAAAAAAAAAAGAAAAAGAAAAAGAAAAATCAGAATGTAATTATGAGTAAAGTTCAGATTTGCTCATGACAGAGTAAAACAAAAAATAGAAAAATTATCACAGTATGAGAAATATGATTTTTCCCAAAACTTTTTATTTTTAATTTTTGGAACAGGTTCACTACATAACCCTTGCTATTCTGGAACTCATAGAGATCTGCCTGCATCTGCCTCCAGAATGCTAGGATTAAAGATATGCATAAAAGACAGGTGGTGGTGGCGGCTCACACCTTTAATCCCAGCACTCAAGAGGCAGAGGCAGAAGTATTTCTGAGTTTGAGGCTAGCCTGGTCTACAAAGCAAGTTCTAGGACAGCCAGTGCTATACAGAAAAATCTTGTCTCCAAAAACCTTAAAAAAAAAAAAAAAAAAAAATAAAGATATGCACTTATACACCTGACCCCAAAATTATTTTTTTCTTTTCTTTTATTCATTCTTTCCTTTTTATATTTTTTATTTTATACAAGGTCTTACCATGTAGCTCTGGCTGTCCTGGGACTCACTATATAGACCAGACTGTAATGACTCAGAGATCTACAGGCCTCTCCTTCCAAAGTGCCGGGATCAGGCATGGGTTACCATGCCCTGCTCACCCAAATTAGTTTTTAACATGACTTCTACATGTTTAAAATTGTTAATACTTACCAAGGCCAATTCTAAGTCAAACCACAGTATACTATTTCTTTAGGACGAATTTAGAGGCTTCAAAAAGGCTTTTCATTTTTCTAAATATTCTCTATGTTTGGTTGTTTGAGACAGGGTGTCACTGTATGCCCTCGCTTACTATATAGATCAGGCTGGCCTTGAACTCAGAAATCTGCCTGCCTCTGCCTCTGATGCAGTTATTTATGTGTTATATTTGTTCTTTTTTAAATTTGTTTATTTTTATTATTTATTTTATTTTTGATATTATAATTACATCATTTCTCTCCTTCTCTTTCTTGCCTTCAAATTCTCCAATGTAGTCCTTGATCTCTTTAAATTCATGGTCTCCTTATTCATTAGATATTGTAACACACACACACACACACACACACTCCTAAATATATAAGTACAACCTGTTCAATCTATATGTTACTTATATGTATGTTTTCAGGGTTGACCATTTGGTATTGGATAACCAATTGGTGTGTTCTTCCCTGGGGAAGACTATTTCTCCTCTCAGCATTTCTTGGTTGCTGGTAATTCTTTGTGTAGAGTTGAAGCCTTGTTGGCTTCTCTTCATCCATGTTAGTTAACATGTCTGTGGCTGCTGTCCTTGTTCAGCTCATGTTTGGGCAGCCATTTTGGTTAGTCTTTATGGTGCATCTTCTGACATTCCTAGAAGATAGTCTTATAGCAAACTGACCTACATTCTCTCTATCCCCCTCTTTTGCAATGATCCCTGAGCCTTAGGTGCTGGTGTTTTGTATTTTGAGAGAGGTATAATGTATCTCAGGCTGGCCTGGAACTCACTGTGTAGGGTTATTTGCAGTAATCCCTGAGAGTGATAGCTTGATTCTCTAATTTTGGATATTAAAAATATTCCCTTCATCCATGTATTACAGCCAACACCAATAGTTATAGCACTCAAGGAGGAGAGGCAAGAGAATGGCAAGTTCAATGTTTCTAGGGCAGCCTGAGCCTCAGGATGAGACCCTGTCTCAAAAAAAAAAAAAAAAAAGGATTTACAAAGCTAAAAAGACACACTTGTTTTTTTTCAAGACACGGTCTCACTATACAGCCCTCCGTGGTCTGGAACTTACTATATAAACCAGGCTGGCCTTGAACTAACAGAGAACTACCTTGCTTCTTTCAGTCCTAGATCTAGATGCAAATTTCTTATATATGTTATAAGAAACATCTCTAAAATTGTCAGATCCCAAGAATTTAATTAATATCAGTTGTTCTTAAATCAAACAGCATAATTACCCAAAGCATAGATAGCTCCATAACACACACATACTCCCAAGCCACATCGGGGTTGATTCATTGAAGCTACAGTTGTCCATTGCTTCGTAACTGGATCATAGCATTCAGTACAGTCAAAAATCATCGAATCCTTTTCACCTGATTTTAAAAAAGAGACACACATCAGGTTTAGTGATGCTAAAAAAATAGAATTGGAAACAACATTCAGCAGCATTAGCATTCTCTGTTTTCAGAAATCAATCATTACGTCTAATTTTAAAATAGCCATTAAAAGTCTTTGCCTAGCAAGCAATATTTTCAATTCAAAGCACATGATATTCTAATTAATTCTAATTTTACCACCTAAACAATTCATGTAAACTTTGAGGAAACAATTTTCATTTTAACACTCCCATTTCTTTTCAGGTAATAATTTAGGCTTATGGCCTGGTACAATTTGAATTTTAAGGAAATGATAAGTCATATGTAGCAACAAACACAAAATAAAATTTAAGAAACTATGTTCTTAAAATAGAATTTTAAAATACACTATACTTAATAGTCTAGGATAGGTAGAGGAAAGTTGTTTTCTTCATTGGTTTAAGCACTGGAATGTCTACATTCTGGTAAATAATCTGTACCTATGTACATGCAAGCAACTAATTAAACTCAGAAGCCACTCCATAAACACCAAAAAAAAAAAAATGAAAGTAGGAGAATGGCTGGGAAGAAGGGGTATGCTTAGCATCCATCCATGAAGCACTAGGTTCAATCTCCATAACACACACACACACACACACACACACACACACACACACACACACACACACAAACAAACACCATAAATCTAGCCAAAGATTTACAAAACTCCAATTGACAGAATTTATATACCGAGATATTGGGGGCATGGTGGTTCACTGCTTTATTCCCAGTACTCAGGAGGCAGAGTCAAGGGGATTTCTGTGAATTCAAGGCCAGCCTGGTCTACATAGTGAGACCCTGTCTCAAAATAAAGTTCTTAAAATTAAGTAGATAAAATTCTAAATTAAGGAACATCTAGAAAAATGAAGGTGTATCATGTTCATAAACTGTAAGAGTCAGGGTGGGGACTAGAGAGTTGGCTCAGCAGTTAAAAACACTTACTGTTCTTGCAGAAGACCAGAGTTCAGTTCCTAGTACCCACATGATGGTCACAACCATCCATAACTCCCATTCCAAAGGATTTATCCTCTTCTGACCTCCTCAGGCATTGCACACATGTGGTACACGTATATGTATGCAAGCAAAACACTCATATACACACAATAAAATAAATCTTTAAAAAAGTGTCAATGTAACTCTAAGAGGGAAAAAGACTCCTTAAGCAGGGAGAAGGAAAAAAACATGAAGGGTAATGGAATACATGTGAAATAAAAGCAAAAGGGAGGACCACTTGGGGATGAAGGAGATCAGCAAGAAGGAGATGGAAGACAGTAGGGGAGAAAGACATAATGAAAATCTTTTTTTAATTTGGTTTTCCAAGACAAGGTTTCTCTACATAACAGTGCTGGCTGTCCCAGAACTCAATCTGTAGCCCAGGCTGGCCTCGAACTCACAGAGATCCCCCTGGCTCTGCATCCTAAGTGCTGGGATTAAAGGCATGCGCCACCACTGCCCGGTTGTTAAATATATTTTAAAAATTGGATTGACAGATGCTCACAGATATTGTCCATTTTACTTCTGCATGCAACTTTATTTTTGTTTTGCTGCTGTTAAGAAAGGGTCTGTAGGGCCAGGCAGTGGTGGCACACACCTTTAGTCCAGCACTCGGGAGGCAGAGGCAGGCATATCTCTGTGAGTTCGAGGCCAGCCTGGTCTATAGAGCAAGATCCAGGACAGGCACCAAATCTACACAGAGAAATCTTATCTTGAAAACCCAATAAATGAATGAATAAATGAATAAATAAATAAATAAATAAATGTCCCAATAATGAGTGGTTTATTGCTCCAAAACTATACCAAACTACAGAAAGAAATCCTGTCTTGAAAAACCAACCAACCAACCAACCAACCAACCAACAAATAAATGAATGAATGAATGAATGAATGAATGAATGAATGAATAGATGTCCCAATAATGAGTGGCTTGTTGCTCCTAAACAGTTTACATAAACAGTATGATTTATGCTGAACACAGGCTTTCCTTCTCAGCTCCTGAAAGCTGGTATTTATTTTATTTATTTATTTATCTATTTAATTTCTTTTTTTGCTTTGCTTTGAAGTAAGGTCTATTTAGTCCTGGCTGTCCTGGATCTCTCATCTCTCTATGTAGATCAGTGCTGGGATTAAAGGTATGTACCATCATGCTCAGCCTAATTTTTGTTGTTGTTTCTCTGAAACAGGGTCTCTCTCTCTATGTGACCCTGGTTGTCCTAGAACTCACTAGGTAAGATTTGGCCTTAAACTTACCTATGATCCAGTTTTTGGTGAGCATGTTTATTTCTTCTAATTAGAAATAGGGAAAAGGTTCTGAAAATCCTGCAGGAGTAGGATGTGAAAGAATTCTCAAGGCTTGTGAGATGAATCATCAGATAAAAGCTCCAAACCTGATAATCTGAGTTCTATCCCAAGAACTCACATGGTGGAAGGAAAGAACCAACTCCTACAACTTTTCTCTGACATCAACATGTATGTTATGGCACACATGTGCATATATATATATATATACACACACACACACACACACACACACACACACACAAACATATAATAAAGAAAGTGTAAAAAGAAAAATTCTCAAACATGAGTCTGTAGGAACAAATTTACCATTTTTTGTTAAAAGTGTAGCCACCACTAAGTGTTTAAATTGGTTTTATATCATCTCTTTTACAGCCGGGAAAATTTAAGCAACTAAACTAGAAGATGGGTGTCTCTTCTAAGAAAAAAGGAAAACAGATGGTAAAGTTAGACACAATGAGAGGGAGAGTGGTAGACAATGAATTTTTCTTGAAAAACAAAAATATCATATATGAACCATAGAGTATATAATGAAAACTGGATTCTTCTTTTTCTTCCTTTCTTTTTTTTTCTTATTTATTTTGTTTGTTTGTTTTGAGACAGAGTTTCTCTGTGTAGCCCTAGCTGTAGACCAGGCTGGCTTTGAACTCACAGAGTTCCGCCTGCCTCTGCCTCCTAAGTGCTGGGATTAAAAGCGTGCACCACTACAACCAGCCCTGGATTTTTCTTTTAGATTTTATTTTTATTTTATGTGTATGGGTGTTTTGCTTGAATGAACATCTTTATTACATGTGTTTCAGTGTCTGAAGAGAGAGGATGTCAGGTCCTCTGGAACTGGAATTACAGGAGGTTGTTAGCCACCATGTGGATGCTGGGAACAGAGCCTGGGTCCCCTAGAAAGGCAGCCAGTTCTTTTACTCTGAGCAACCTCCTTTTTTTTTTTTTCAGATGGGTCACTTGTAGCCCTGGCTGGCCTCAAACTACCTGGGCTGCTGAGAATGACTTTGAACTTCTGACATCCTGCCTCTACCTCTTGATGTTGTGATTACAGCTCAGTTACCATTTGTGATTTATGTAATGCTGAGCACCCAGGGCCTCCTGCATGCTAACCAAGTACCATACCAACTGAGCTTTATCTTCAGGCCCAAAACTGGGTTTTATTTTCAACAGTAGAGAGGGAGTCATTCTAGGGTTGAACATAGGACAAAACAGGTGGTGGTGCACATCTTTAATTCCAGTACTTGGGAGGCAGAGGCAGGTGGATCTTTGTGAGTTCGAGACCAGCCTGGTCTACAGAGTAAGTTCTAGGACGGGGGGGCTACACAGAGAAACCCTGTCTCAAAAACAAACAAACAACAACAACAAAAAGAGAATAGGACAATAACATGTTCATATTCATAATGCAAGAGCAGACTTTAGAGATAAAAACAGAACCATCATGATTTGGGTATTACAATGCTGAAGCATAAACACCGATGGACTGGCTAGAGGTGTGAAAGAAAGACAACATGGAGGATGACCAAAGTTTTAAGGGAGGCTTTAGCTCAGTGGTAGTGGTTGCTTCACATACATGAGGCCCCAGGATAAATCACTCAGTACTGAAGGAACAAAAAAGGATGTTTAAAGCTTTGTTTTGACACACTAGGCAAATCATCATTACAATCCAGTATATGGCAAATCATGGGAGGAAAATACGGATTTTGGAGAAAATATAGACATGTTAAATATGAAGCTCATATAGGTCAAGTTCAAAGAGATGGTTATTATATTTTATAAGTAAATAATTTTTCATTAAAAACACCTCATGGAGAAGGGAGGAAACAAGAAAGAGTGACGATGGTAAAAGTACATTACATAGCTGCAGCGGGGGTGGGGAGGGTGGGGGGGGGGGGGGGGGAGGTGCACATATACAATGTAGCTGAAGAGGCCTAACTTAACATCAGTGCAGCCATAACAGGCTGCAGACTAACAACACTGGGACTAGGCCTCACCATTACAGTAACCAGGAAAAGCCAGGAACTGTACCCTGTGGGGGACCAATCAGAATTGAGACAAGCAAGTACTAGATGCTCTAAAACATACAGAATAGCTTATATAACTTGTAATATAAGTTGCCAGTTTCCTTGCAGCAACGCCAGCACCAATCCCTGTTTATCAAGTCTTCCATTGGCCCACTCCTGCTCAATCAGGAGTACAACCCCATCTCAATCCAGAATTCCTCTAGCCGCCCCCCCCATTCTTTACTCCTTAAAAATCCTGCCTCAATTGAGCTCAAGGCTCTCCCTAATCCAACCTCTGTGTTGGACGAAGGGAGAGCCCAAGCTCAAGCTTGCAATAGAGGCTCTTTTTTTTTCCATATGAACTCAGACTCCTGGTGGTCTCTGGGGGGCTTATGACACAGGCATAACAGTAGCCAAGTAGATTAATGAAAGAAATGAGATATTTTTATTGTTACCTCCAATAGCATAGACCATCCCTCCCAAAACCGCTACTCCAAGTCCACATCGAGCCTGATGGAGCGAAGATACAGTGGTCCAGTACTGGCTAAAGGTATCAAAACGTTCTACACAGCTGAGGGCTCTGCTGTCACTCCAACGGCCGCCCTGCAACCGTGTATATCCACCTAGACAGAGAAGAAAAATATATACAGCAAACCACTTATTGCTAATATAAAAATGGCAGTAATAAAGAAAATCTAGTCCCCTGTATCTAAACATTTATATAGCTTAGAGCCTGTCACCTCTATAAAAATAGTATATAAAATATGTAATTCTCAACTATGCCAAGTCCTGGAAAATTATGGCTTATATGCAACGAGTAGGTTAACCTCAGGTTTTTACCATATGATCTCAGTTATAATAGAAAGCTACATAAAATGTAAATCTAGGCAATATCCTTTGTCTAATTATAAAGTTTAATTATGACTTTTATATGTCCCAATTAAAAATAGTGCATTGATGGGGCTAGAGAGATGGTTCAATGGTTAAAAGCACTGGCTGCTCTTCCAGGGGACCTGGGTTCAACTCCCAGGACCCATATGGCAGCTATGGCTGCCTGTAACTCCAGTTGCAGGGATCTGACACCCTCACACAGACATGCATGCAGGCATCATACACATAAATAAACATCAATACACATAAATTAAAAATAAATACATAATTATTTTTTAAAAAGTAATACATTGAGAGGATGGTGAGATTGCTCAGTGGTTGTGTGCATATTATTGCCAAGGACTGGGAACCACCTGTAATTCCAGGAATCTGATGCCCTCTTCTGAAGTTTGCAGGTACCTGCACTCACACATGCAATTCCCACACAGAGATACACACATATATACACATCATTAAAAATAAGAAATATATCTTAAAAAAGAAAGTGATTGAGGGCTGGTGAGATGGCCAGTTGGTAAAGGCACTTATCACATAAGCCTGAAAACCTGAATTCAATCCCTAGAACCCACATTAAGATCGAAGAAATAACTCACTCTACAAATGCTGTTCTCTAAGTTCCACATATGCACCACGGCATGTGCATGCACATACAAAGACCATACACACAATAATAAAAATAAGCTTTTAACAACTAGAGCAAAAGCTGGGTGGTGGTGGTGCACACCTTTAATCCCAGCACTCGTAGAAGCAGGTGGCTCTCTGAGTTTGAGGCTAGCCTGGTCTACATAGTGAGCTCCAGGACAACCAAGACTATTCAGAGAAACTCTGTCTCACAAAACAAAACAGCAAAAGAAGCAAAACACAGTAAAAATAGTGTATTGAAATTCATATTTTCCCTGCACACCCGCTCAGCAAAAAAAGCCCAAAACTATAATATGTACTCCAAAAGACCGCTTACATATTATAATGTGAAAATATGTATAAAATTAATTATGTATAATTATGAGCTATATTATGCATAAGCAATTATATAGAAACTACAGTATATTTAGATTTCTGGACAACCATACATTCTATATCTATAAACTTGAATGGTTTAAAATTATAAATTTTGACATGTTCCTGTGATTTTTTTTTTTTTTTAACACAAATCCACTTTTGAAAAATTTTTGCGATATGGTCTCTCTGCATATCCCTGGCTATGTACATTGCCTCAAACTCACAGAGATGTGCCTGCCTCTACTTTCTTAGTGCTGGTACTAAAGGCTTGCACCACCATGTCTGGCTTATAAATCCACTTTTTTTTTTTTTTTTTTTTTTTTTTTAATTTTAAAGGGTGCTAGGTCACATTTCACAGAAAAGTTTCTCCCCCCCCCCCCCAGACAGGGTTTCTCTGTTTCTCTGTGTAGTTTTGGTGCCTGTCCTGGATCTCGCTCTGTAGACCAGGCTGGCCTCCAACTCACAGAGATCCGCCTGGCTCAGTCTTCTGAGTGCTATTTGCTGTTTAGAACTTCTTTTCCCAGCAGGCTTCCATAGAAGCCAAGACGGCAGAAAAGAGTCCTCTGATATTCTTATGGAGAATGCTGCCAGCACTTTAGAAACCACTTATCTATCATCCCTAATGACCACCTAAGACATGATGAACAGTGCAAATTTTTTAGATATTTTCCCTTGAATTAATTTAGTTAGTTAGTTTTTTTTTTAAGGATAGTGTCATACTGTAGCCTAGGTTGACCCAGAATTCACTATGTAACCCTAGCTGGCTTTGAATTCATGGCACTCCTGCCTCAGCCTCAGAGTGCTAGAGTTGTAGGCATGAACCATTATGCCTGGCAAAATTGAACTTTTACAGAAATGTTTCTTGTGCTGATGAAGTAGCTCAACAGGTCAAGACAACTGGCTGTGAAGCCTGATGACCTGAGGAGAAAGCCAATTCCCACAGTTATCCTTTCCTATCCACTCACATACCATAACACATGTATGTGCATACACACAATAAACACATAAATCTGCACAGTCATTTGATGGTAACTAGGTAATCAGAGACCAAAGATTTAGAACATCGAATGAAAGGTTGAATGAGAAGCTGTTAAGTTTTAAATGTGTTCATCCTATTACACAAATTCAATTTACTAATCTTAAACCTAAACATGAAGTTAAATATCCTTCTGATAGATTTGCATATTAGTAATACCTGCATAGTAATAACAACAAACTATTAAAAAGCTCTTATCCTGATAATAATTTCTATTATTTTTCAGATTTTTCTTACCTACTGCATACAGGTATTTTCTTGCTTTCTTCCGAGGTCGAACTTTGGATGTCTGCAGAAAACTACAAAACTTGTTCTCTTTGGGAGACTTGCAGACCTCACAATATTCTTTCAAAAGTGTTTGCAATGCAACTCGAAGATTAAAATCAGATACTCCTAAACAGTATTTAAAAAGACCATATTTTAAAAGATTTTCAGATATTACTGAAAAGACACATTTCCTGGTCAGTCAGAAAACACAAGCTGTTAATCCCAACACTCAGGAAGCAGAGGCATAAGGATCTCTTCAAATTCTAGGTCAGCACGATCTAAATAGTGAGACGCAGTTTCAAAAACAAAAACAGACAAAACAAAACAAAAAAAGCAACAAAAAACAAGGAAAATAACCTCATCATTGGTGTTGGAGAGAGGGTTAAGGGAGTGTACTGCTCTTGCAGAAGACCCAAGTTCGGTTCCCAGTTTATAAACTCATCTCAAAGAGCTCCACATCCACGAACACCCACACCCTAGAGGTACCCACACATACATAAACATTATTTAGATAAAATAAATACTTCAAAAAAAGCCCCAAACTTATTATCAAACAACAGTATGTCCCTTACAATAGAAAATAATGTTTTTAACATTGCTGCTATGGAATATACTTTCCTTAAATCTATCAAAATGTTTTAAAGAGGCCAGTGAGATAGCTCAACAGGTAAAGGATTTGTTGCCAAGTCTGAAGACCTCAGTTTGACTCCAGGGACCTACATGGTGGAAGAAGAGAACCAACTCCTCAAATTGTCTGCTGACCTCCACACATGCTGAGGTATACTGGAACCCCCCCCCCCACACACACACACGTATACACACACAAATACATAAAAATGTAATTTAAAAGCTTTTAAAAAACAATACCAGTCAGGCAGTAGTAGCACATGCCTTTAATCCCAGCACTCGGGAGTCAGAGGCAGACAGATTTCTGTGAATTGGAGGCCAGCCTGGTTTACAGAGTGAGTAGAAACCCTGTCTTGAAAAACAACAACAAAAAATTGCAAATACATGTATAATGTTTTCCAAATAAAGATGGCAAAATGAACTAAGTTCACAATTACAGGGCTAGGTTCAGTGGGAAGGCACTTAGCTAACGTGTGAGTATCTGGGTTCAAGCCTCAACACTAAACAACAACATTATCTAAGAAAACGCTTTAAAAGTCACATGCTTTTTCATAAAATCTAACAACAAAAAGAAAATACATTTATGTTATAAACCTTCAAAAATGATAAGACAAAGCAAGAAACAAAAAACTTTTAAAACTTTTACAGTTAATTTTATTTACATGTACAGGTGTTTTGTCTACATGCATGTCTGTGCAATATATATATATATATACATATACACACACATATATACACACACACACATATATACACATACACACACACATATATATATACACACATATACATACACATATACACACATATATATATACATACACACACATATATATACACATATACACACACACACATATATATACATACACACATATATATACACATATACACACACACACACACATATATGCCTGTCTACAAAACTGGTGTTTCAATTCTCACTTTGTTTCCTTAGCACTACATCTCCTCCTATGCTCCTGTTTGATAAAATTTGTATTTTTAAAGTAACTCTATTGTCTGAATTTCAAGAGGATTGTGTTTTTGTTTATGGCTCATCTCCCTTCCACCCCTGCCCAACTCTCCTCAACCCAGGCTGAATTCTTAATTTCTTTCTCTTCTTTTCTCTGGGATTTACTTCAATAGATGTCTTTTTTTTTTTTTTTTTAGTATCTTGTTTACACAGCCTCCTTATTCAAACCCTGCTCTGACAAAGAGCTAATTCTCCCTTCCTCTCCTTTTATCTGGGTACAATTACTTTGTATTCTGCAGTACAAAATTTGAGTAAGACAAATTGTATTCTGTCTTTCTAGCCTGAAACTTGAGGGTGGTGGTAGGGCTGATGTCCTTACTCTGGATCAAACAGAGTGCCACAATTATGCTGAGCAAACCTCCACTGAGCTCTACCCCAACCAAGATACTCTATTGATTATTTTGTTTCTCAGTTTCCTCTGTTTTGCATTTTAATTATTCATTCTTCCTCCAAATTATCCAATGATAATGGTCATGGTGGTGCACACCTTTGATTCCAGCACTTGAGAGGCAGGGGCAATCGGATCTCTACGTCCCTTACTAGTTCTTTTTTTTTTTTTGATTTTTCGAGACAGGGTTTCTCCGTGTAGTTTTGGTGCCTGTCTTGAATCTCGCTCTGTAGACCAGGTTAGCCAGAGATCCTCCTGGTTCTGCCTCTGGAGTGCTGGGACTAAAGGCGTGCACCACCACCACCACCACCACCACCACCACCACCACCACCACCACCACCACCACCACCCTGCCCCTTACTAGTTCTTTATGAAAATCAGAAAATACTGCTCTTTCAGACAAAATGTACAGGTTGACTAACAGGACACTGGTTGACTTTCATCTCAAGTACACAATCTCAGCTAAGTATCCTTGGGCAGAAGCAACCTACCCGATCATACCCAAGGGACTTTTAGGAAATGCTCCTCATACCATCAGAACATTTTGTTTCTAAACTG